>NW_011500498.1:63199-63790 GCF_000495115.2 Populus euphratica
AACACCCTCAACTACATCTAATTAAGGCCGACATACCAAGCGGCTTGTAGCTCAGTGGCGTAAGGCGCTGCTCGCCTTCTTTCAAACTTTGGTTCGAGTCCCAGTGAGAGCGGAGCTGGCGAGTGGTTTCCTTCCTGGTTCTGCTGGCTTCTTATTGTGTGGTACGCCTGTCACCCCCGCGGTACCTAACCTGTTCACTGAGGCTTGCAGGATGTCCAGTGGGCCGTGGGATTAGTCGTGGTGCGCGTAAACTGGCCCGGACACCCATATAAATCAAAAAAAAATCCGTAAGAACCACCAAAAGAGCCATCAACAACCGTCAAAACAAATCCATGACAACCCCGAAACATTCCCAGAGCAGCCATATCAACAATAACATTGAAACAAAAAATCCATTCATTGTTAGTGACTGCGGTAAGGTAACATAAATTAAAAAAAAAAAAAGCATGAACAAAGCTCAAATAAGAGCAGATGATCATGGAGGTGAGATGGGAGTGACGAATTGTACAACAAAAAATTAATCATTAACTATAAAACTGAAAATAAGCTGGTCTTTTACTGTGTAGATGTGCATTGTTTATCCTCTCAAGT
>NW_011500498.1:64698-85119 GCF_000495115.2 Populus euphratica
TAGATGTGCATTGTTTATCCTCTCAAGTGTCATTGTAAATTTTTTGTTATTTGATTATCAGGGCTTTATTTTGGCAATTCAGTTTTAATTAAAAATTTATTGACTTTAAATTTTTATTAAATAATAAAATTAAAAAAGATGAATCGAAATGAAAAAATATCAAATACAAATAATATACTACAAGTTTAAAAAATATATATTTTGATCATAAAAATAATACAAATTATATAATTTTAACGTCTTAATATTTTTCATATTTAATTTTAATATAAACTTTTATTTTTTATATTATTTAGTTCTTAGTTGATAGAGGAGAGAGAGGATGTTGGATTTTAATGGTAAAAAAAAAAACATTTCATTAACACTAATTTAAACAATTAAAATAGATGATATTTATATGAAATAGTTCCATTTGATAAGAGAAATTCATGTTATATGTTTTTTTATTTTTGAAATTTGTAAAAATATATATGTAAACTTAGATTAATTTTTTGTTTTGAATTGATTTTAATTTTTTAAATAATTTTTTAAGATTATGGATAGATTTATTATAATCTATAAAATGTTTTATAAATATTTTTAAATTAAAAATTGATTAAAGAAAACTTAAGCTATAATTTTGCGCCCATCAAAGTAGCCGAAATCCGGATGAATTGGATGATGTTCATCTAATTTTTTTAAAAAAACTGGGGGCGGATGATTGCAACAAAAAAAACATGGGTTCAGCGACACTTGGTCTTTATTTCTTTTAATTATTTAAAAAAAATAGTTTTTTATGGATTTTTTCTTTATTTTTTTAATTTATACTTAGATAAATATCAATTTTCTCTTTCATTTTCATTAAAAAACTTCTTTTAAATAACAATTAGTTTTTTGGTTATACATTTAAATTCAATTTTTTTTATTTATGTATAAATTTTTTTTATCCTTTATATAGATAAATTTAAAAAAAATAAAAAAAATTCAAATGATATTTTTAATATGTGCAGTTTTGTATAGTGTTTTTTCATTTTATTTTATTTAATCAATTTAATTTATTTTTTATTTATATTATCATTTACTTGAATAAAAAATATTTTAATAAAAATATTTAATAAATATAATCAAATAAATATCTCATCTTTCAAAATTAAATATATTAATTTATATATATCTCTTTACTTTGAAAATTTTATTTTTAGATATTATTAATAGTTTATTTATTTATTTATTAGCTTATATGGTTTTCAAGATATATAATTACATATATTCATAAAAATTTTGATTTGAATTTAATTTTTTTTAATACTGAAAACATGTTAAAAAAAACTTGTTTTAAAAAAATATATAAAAAGAAATCTAACGGCTAGCATGTTGTCTATTTTTATCTCGACTGTTTAGGAGTCCTTCTCCAATCTCACCTGGGAGCAGCTGATTTTTATTTTTCCTGTTTGTGGGAGCGGCCACCAGAAGAATCAGGGCACAGCTCAGAAAATATATGTATAGGATACAATTGCCATTAGAAGAAAAGTGCAGGGTTAATTTTGTCTGAAAAACATTGTTGGCCAAGAATGCGGGGGAGAAGCGCCTTTTCCATATTCTTGGTGGGTGGAAAAATCTGGAGAGAATCTCATGATTTCCGGCTCCAAATTTGTCGAATGAAAAATAAAAAAACGCTTTATACTTTTTTAAATTTGTAGAATTGGTGCATTTAAACACAAATTTCATCTCCATGCTCTTTTTTTTTTGTTTTTCCTGGAAAAATAAAGTAATACCAATTACTAAACACACCCTGGAATTCTTCGAACTGCAGCGCTTCAATGCAAGGTATATTGAAAAGGTCAAAGACAATTTTATGTTTTCTTTGTTATGAATCAAAAGTTGTGATAGAAAGAAACACAACAAAATTGAGAAAATAATTTTGTTTATTAAATGAGAACGTCGGCTATTATATAATCTTATATGAATAACAGAATGTAAATATTACAGTCCACAATTAACAAAAATGTGGCAACGTGCAGCAAATAAAGAACAAATGAAGAACAAGTGATCCCATTTAATAGGAGTTTATTTGAAACAAAAAAGCAAGTATAATCAGCAAGAGAATAATTCCCGATACTTGTCATTCTCTCCCTTAAACTAATGCAGATATCAGTTAGTTTACAGCAGGAACCTCTCAAACACCAAGTAGTTCTCTCATCTTTAGAAAAGATTCAAGCTTTAATGGCTTAGTCATAACATCTGCAGCTTGATCTCATATACCACAATAAATTAGCTCCACAATTCCCTCCTTAGTAAGATCACGCAAAAAATGAAATCGCACATCTATATGTTTGCTCCGTCCATGCATCACTGAATTCTTTGACAATTTAATTATAGAATAATTATCACAAAAAATTGTAGTACTGTTACCGTGTGAATGACCAAGTTTCTCCAAAATTCTTCTCATCCACACAACTTGGCATGCACAAGTTGCACCAGCTACAAACTCAGCTTCAGTCGTTGATAGTGTGACAATAGATTGTTTTTTAGAGGACCATGACACTGCACCAGAACTCAACATGAAAACATATCCTGAAGTGTTTTTTCTATACTCCAAATCACCAGCATAATCATTGTCAGTAAATGCTATGAGTTCATCACTCCCTCCCTTCTTGTAGAATATCCTGAAATTTATTGTGCCTTTTAAGTACCTCAACACTCGTTTTGCAGCTTGCAAATAAAGTTATGTTGGTTGGCCTGTATATCTACTGATTAAACTAACCATAAACATCAAGTCAGGTCTCGTTGCTGTGAGATACATGAGACTCCCTACCACTTGCTTAAAGAATGTTGAATCAACCTTCACACCATCTTTATCTTTGAAAATTTTACCACTAGGAACTATCGGGTTTTTAACAGAATTGCTCTCCTCCATCCCAAACCTTTTTAACACATCCAAGGAATATTTCCTTTGACTAATGTCGGTTCCATCAGCCATTTGTAAAATTTCAATTCCAAAAAAGTACCTCATTTCATAGCCTCTTGGTTGCTCAACATACACCTCCTCGCTTAGTTCTCCATGTAGAAAAGTTGATTTTACGTCAAGCTGATAGACTATCCAGCCCTTTGTAGCTGCAAATGCAACAATCAACTAAACTGTGTCCAACCTTGCCATAGGAGCAAAAACTTTTGTATAATCAATCCCATGTTGTTGTACGTACCCTTTAGCCACAAGACAAGCCTTATATTTATCAATTTCACCATGCTCATTAAGCTTTGTTTTGTAAACCCATTTTACCCCTATCTTCTTTGCACCTGCAGGTAAATCTGTTAGCACCCATGTTTTATTTTTTTCTATGGCTTTTATCTCAGAATCCATCGCATCTCTCTATTTTGAACTTTTCATAGCCTCTTCAAAATAGAAAGGATCATCAGAAGTAAACAAGGCCATATTAGCTTTATTTTCTTCTTTGGACAATCCCTCTCTAGTATCATAATTAGTCATCTAAACAGGTTGCCTTTGAAGCCTTCCTTCATTCACTGTATTTGTTGGAGCATTCTCAACCTCTTCTGCAATTCATTCATCCACTATTTCTGGAGAAACATTCTCAACCTCTTCTGCAACAGGTTGCCTTCGAAGCCTTCCTTCATTCACTGTATTTGTTGGAGCATTCTCAACCTCTTCTGCAATATCACCATCTTCACTTACAGTAGCTTCTTCATCATTATCTCCCTTTTCCAATACAGTCACCACATATTCCTTATCCCAATTCCAAGATTTGTTTTCTTCAAAAAACTACATCTTTGCTAGTAATGATTTTCTTGGTTATTGGATTATAAAGCCTATATGCCTTTGACTCCTCACTGACCCCCAGTAACACACAAGCAATACTTTTATTATCCAGCTTGGTTCTTTTGGCATCAGGTACATGAACGTGTGCAAGTCATCCAAACAAGGGAAAATGTTCAACCAAAGGTTTTATCCCACTTCAAGCCTCTTCTGGAGTTATACTTTTTACTGCCAAAGTGGGACTTGGTTCAAAATATATATTGTCCAATTCACAGCTTCTGGCCAAAACGTCTGCGGTATCTTCTTTTCTAAAAGCATACTTCGTACCAAGTTCATAATGGTCTGATTCTTCCTTTCCGCAACTTCATTATGTTGTGGAGTATAAGCTGTTGTCAACTATCTTTTCATTCCATTTTCTTTGCAAAAATCATTAAAATCTTGTGAGGTAAACTCACCTCTACAATCAGTACGTAGGCATTTAATATAAGCATCCATCTCCTTCTCAAAAGATTTTTTAAAGCACTTGAAAGTAACTAATGCTTCAGATTTTTCAACCAAAAAATACACCCATGACTTTCTACTGAAATCATCAATGAAGCAGATTAGATACCTTTTCTTGCTATTTGACGTAGGCGAGATAAGACCACATATGTCAGCATGGATTAGCTGAAGCTTTTGTGATGCTCTCCAAGTACTTCTCTTCGGGATTGGATCTCAGTGCTGTTTTCCAATCATGCAATCAGTACAAATAGTTATTGAAGCTTCTAGTTGTGGTAGTTCATGCACCATTTGCTTAAACTAAAGAGTTCTCAAGCCTTTGTGGCTCAAGTGCCCATATCTGCAGTGCTATAGGTGTGACAAGTCTTGTGTAGATGTGTAAAAACAAGTTGGTTTATTCGGTTGTGACGTAGCTAATAGGATGAACATTCTATTGGCAAACATCACGGGTTGAATGAGTAAACCTTTCGTAGGATGATAAATTTTACACAAGTCATGCGTAATAAGAATTGTTAAGCCTTTTTCTTGCAACTGCCCGATGCTCAACAAATTATTCTTCAAGTCAGGAACGAAGAACCCTTCAGTCACCACATGAGATAATCCATTCACTTCCAGTCTCACATTTCCCTTCCCCATTACTGTCATCTTTGAGTTATTCCCTAGCTTCACTATCTGTCTAAAATTCTCATTTAGATCACAGAAGGAATTTTTATCTCCACACATATGGTTACTGCATCCTGAATCCAAGAACTAAACGTCTTCTCTTTTTGCTTCATTCAACTCTACATAGGACATTAATAACATCTCCTCTTCTTCTTCAAACTCAGCATAATTTGCCTCTTTGTCCCAACTCGGACATTCAGACTAGAAGTGTCCTAGTTTATAGCACTTGTAGCACTCCACAAGAGCTTTATTAAAAAATTGACGTCCTTTACCTCTGCCTCTTCCTCTAAAGAATCCACGGCCACGTCCTCTGCCTTTTGCTCTGTCTTCAAAGGTTACTTTCAGTGCTTGTTCTTCTCTATTATATCTATGAAACTTTTGCTCATGAACAACTAGAGAAATTTATAGTTCATTGACACGACTAAAAGGTTGATATCTTCTCCCAAGTGCAGAAGTGTCGAAGTAATAAATAACCCGGCAAGACCGGGGTCGAACCACAGGGAGGTTAATTGTACAAATTAAAAAATTATTGAATTGGAAACCACACACAAAGGAGGTTCCAATCAGATTATATATTGTTAACATGATTACATTAGTCATCTTATTCAATTAATGCTAATACTTGTAAATCTCGTCAAGCATTCATGATTATAACTTATGTTAACAACAAATCAAGTTCCTTTCATAGCTCAGGTGTCGGTTATACCATACATTATGGGCTATGAAAGTGCCAAGCATTTGTTGTACCAAGTGTTATACAACATAAATCAAGATTAGTCATTTAACAAGCAAAGTATTAAAGAGTGAACAAGATAGCAAATATAAAACATGTTAGTATCAAACATTAAAGTCCATATTAAGTTTACATTATACTTATTCTTACACCATTAGTGTAACCTTTTCACCTTGACATAATTAACTTAGCTAGACATAATGAAAGAAAGCAAAATAGATAAACAAAATAAGAACATAAAAGTTAACTAAGTAAAGGAAAGGAAATGAAAGGCATAAACTTAATATTAATGAAAACAAAGCATAAAAAATACAAAGAGAGAAAGGAAGAGCATGATCTTGATCTGAACACCAAGATGCCTAAATGCATGGCAAATGCCTCCTTTTATAGGCCAAAAATGGGAACTATTGATTTGATGACTAATTGATAAGTGGGTGACCAACTTTTGACTTGGTGACAATCCTTATCTTCTCTTGTCTGCCCAAAACGTCATTGATAACGTCAAAACTGGAGCCAGTTGCAAACATGAAAGTTGTAGGCAATTGTCTCAGCTTTCTTGTGTAAAAACTTCAGCTCATTTGGACTTCTAGAACTCCAGATATGGCCAAAATACCGAACAGTGCTCGGGCTGGAAGACAGATTCGGGCTTCTTTGTTGTTGCTACAATTTGGACTTGATAATGGCCTTTTTAGATCTTGGGCTCCATATGAAAGTTGTAGGCCTATGTCTTACCTTTCCATCCATATAAATTTGACCTAAATCTGAGATATATAGCTCCAGATATGACCCATTTACCGAACAGTGTTCCGGTTTGGATTGCACCGACATCTCTTTTCTAAGTTTGGCCATCTCTTTATCCTTGCAATTTAAGTTCTTCAAGTCATCAATCAATCCTTTCATTTATGTGATAGGCCTGCATTTAAAATGAACATTTACGACAAATTAAAGGTATCTTATATTATTTGATATATTATTATAAAACATGCTTTGGTTAAGGAGTTATTGATACTTCAAGTGCAAAATGATGATATAAAACCATGATAAAAATACACTTTTAAGTACTAATCATTCATCAATTGATAGAATATCAATATCTTTCGATTGTTCAATAGAGCAAACAATGTAATTGAATTTGTCATTCAGAGATCGAAGTATCTTATCTACTATTGTAACATCTCTCATCTGTTCACCATAGATCCTTATTTTATTGGCAATAGTCATCACTCTTGAGAAATAGTCAGACACCTTCTCTAGATTTCATCTCAAGAATCTCAAACTCTTTATAAAGAGCTTAAAGAATTGATCGTTTCACCCTTTTATTGCCTTCGTACTTCCTTCTCATAGAGTCCCAAATTTGCTTAGAAGTGTCTTTCTAGAGGATAGTTTCTAGAATAGTTCGAGCCATAGCTTGAAACAAGTAATTTTTCACCTTTAAATCTTTCAACTTTTCTTCTTCATATTTCTTCTGTTAGGCATTTGTTAATGATGCATCATCTTCTAGTTTAACATAACCAGTCTCAACTAGACTCCAGTACTCTTTGGATCTCATAAAATTTTCCATCAACATACTCTAATAATCGTAGTGGACATTGAAACAAGGAATGGCCGACTGAACAAAATTCCTTTTCACTCGTCATCTCTTTTTGCTGCTACAAATTACAAAGACTGCTGCTTTGTTTTCTTCAAGCCTTGTGGGGGCTCTGATACCAGAATGTTATGAATCAAAAGCTGTGATAGGAAGAAACACAATAAAACTAGGAGAATGACTTCGTTTATTGAATGAGAACATTGGCTATTATATAGCCTTGCATGAATAACAGAATGTAGAAATTACAGCTCACGATTAACAAAGACATGGCAACGTGCAGGAAAGGAGATAGTCAACAAAAGAACAAGTCATCCCATTTAATAGGAGTTTATTTGAAACAGAAAAGCAAATATAATCAGGAGGAGAATAATCCCCGATACTTGTCATCCTTCTCCTACTAAATTCTTGGTAGTGACTAGTAACTTAGTAACCTTGTGGCAAGACTTGCTTCCCAGTTTAATAAATGGATTGCCAAATTGCAACCACATCCAGATCCTTATGTAGCAACAGGTGATTATTCTATGACAGAAATGACATGGAAAATAAAAATAGAATTTTGTTCGGTTAAAATGCATAAAAATAAATTTATCCTCATATAATTTTGGAGTTAATTTATGTGTTTTCAAATATAAGAGGTCTTCGGGTGATATATTTTTAAAGATAATATATTTTTATTTATAATTATTAAAGTTTTAAAAACCAACTTCGAGGTTGAATCGGGACAAAACTCTGGTCACAGATTGAAAGTGTTATCTCGGGTTAGTTAAAGTTAATATAAAAATAAAAATAATTATTATCATAATTTTAAAATTTAATTTGAAATAAGATCATGGTCACGCATCAGGTTTGCCATTGACTTAAGTCAAGATAAGAATAAAATTAACTATTATCATAGTTTTAAAACCTGATTTGAGATTAACCTGAAGCGATATCTAGGTTACAAGTTGAGAAGACCAACTTGAGTTGACTTGGATCAATGTAATAATAAAAATTATTATTATTCTAGTTTTAAAACTTAGGTTGGGGGCTAACTTGGGACAAGGTTTGGATCACAGGTTAGAATGGTCAACCCAATTCAACATAAAAATAAAAGTGATTACTATCATGATTCTAAAACCTAATTTAAAGGTTGACTTGGGTTATAAGTTGGGATAATATATACAAATAAAAATAATAATTATTATATTTTAAAAACTCAACTTGAAAATCATCTCGGAATAAGGTTAGAGTCACAAGTTGGAAGGATTAACTCAATTTAAACCAATTTTTTTTTTAATCATGACAACTTTATTTTGATAAAAAAAATCATGAGGCTTTTTTACCCTAGTCGACTTTAATTTATTAGGTCAAATAAGTTTATTCCTTCCTCTATATTTTTAGAGAGCGTTTGGAAGCATGGACATTCCCAAAAAAAATTATTTTTTTCTAAAAAAATATTTTTTTTTGTGTTTTAGATTGTTTTAATGTGTTGATCTTAAAAGTGATTTTTTAAAAATAAATAAAAAATATCATTTTAATGCATCTTAGTATAAAAAGCAACTACAACCCTAACCACACTTCCAAAACAAACCTTTAATTTTGAACTGGTCCAAACATAAAATCTATTTGAGAGATTAAGGTTTCATAATTATTGTTATTATAATATTATTAATTTTAATACTCTGTATAAAGTATAAATTAAACTAAAATAATAATAATATATCATTATTTTTTAAAATATATAAATTTGACAATAATACATATTAATAAAATAAACTTTTTATATTTTTTATCCACTATGGTCAAATATGATACTAAATAATTTATTTATCTTATACATTGCTACTAAAAATAATTTTATTTTTATTTTTTTTATCATCTCTCATCTATTTTTATTGTCTTTATTTTTTTTTTGGTTAACCAAATATTACCTTAACGAAGTTAGGTCTTTATAACCCTAAATTTTGTTTAGGCCAACAATTTCATCTCAACACAAGCATTTTGCATGAAATGAAATCTTTTCCCTTTTATCTCTTCACTCTTCAAGATGCATTCAAAACATTAGTTTGCACGAGACCCGATTCATCCGAGTAAAATCCAATAAGAAATCTATTAATTTTTTTGAATTTATTTTATTGAAACAAAATTGTTTTAATTATTTTTTTTATAAAAAATTATCAATCCAAGTTAATTTTTTATTTCAAAACAATGGTTAAATATTTTTTAAAGTTGTTTTTATTATAGTAAACTAAAATTCTACTTCATGCAAAAATCTTATTTTACAACCTTCTCACGAACTTTCCTTTTATTTAAAAACATTAAAACGTGTGTGGATAAATTGCTGTAGCCACTCCTCCGAAATACTATTAATTGAAATTAACAAAATAAAAGAAGGTGCTACTAAATCATCGTGCATTCACAAAATATTATTTATTAAAATTATTAAAAAATAATAATAAAGAATATGTCTAAATCACATTAGTTATCACATAATACTATTTATTATAATAATATTTTTTTATTTTTAAATTGACATTTCAACAGCTTAATATCCTTTTCTTTTTCTTAGTATTTTTTAATTTATTTTTTAATAGATTGTTTTAAGCTTTGTATTTTATAATCTTTATATTTTATATTTTTTTAATGATGAGTTATATATTGGTCTTATATGTTTATTTTCTCTGATCCTGATATTCAACCTTAGATTTATTAGAAATTAAGCTTCATTTATTTTTTTACATGTTATCTATGAATCTTGGTATTATATCACGAGTTTAATAAATTAATTTGAATTAATTTAAGTATTATTTTTTGAGCTTTTTTTTAATATATTTTTTTTAATTTTGTTCTTCAAAATTAGATTTGTTAAAAATTAAGTTTTATGATTTTTTTTCTTTATGAGTTTATCTTAATCTCATGATTCAAAGTACACGTTTCGTGAGTTGATCTTTTATTCAATTTTTTTGGTCATTTTTAACTGATTTTTTTTTAATTTTTTTCCCACAAAATTATCCTGATTTTATGATTAAGATCCCGAACTTGATAGGTTAACTCAATTTATTTTTCTTGTTATTTTTTAATTATTATTTTTCAATTTTACTCCCAAACAACTTAATCTTTTTATTTTTTTTAACTTCATCTTTTAATATTGGATTATTTAGACATTAAATTTCATAATTTTTTTTAATTTGTTTTACATAGAATTATTATAGTCTTATGGATTTTTTTATTTTTTATTTTAATATTAAATTAATTGAAAATCAGGTTTCATATTGTTTTACATAGTTATCCTATTGTCATAACTTAAATTACAAATTTAATAAGTTAACATAAGTTGACCTACATAGTTTTTTTTTTAATTTAATTATTTGTTCATTTTTTTTAATATTGTGTTGATTAATAATTAATTTTCATGTTTTATTTTAATTTATATTTTTGTAGAATTATTATGGTATCGTAATCCAGATTATAAATTTAAAAGATTAATTTAAATCAATCCAATATATCACACTCAATATTTAAAAATAAATGTCATTCAATATATTTTTGTAATAACATTTTAAAAATATATCATACAATATATATTATATTTTGATTTTATAATTAAATATTTTTATTAAAAAACATGTTAATAACATTAGGAAAAATTATTTTGTGTTTTTGTGTTTTTTTTTTGTTTTGTCTAACCCGCAGTCCACCTCAGGCTAGTGATCTCTTACGATATGAAAATGCTACTCCATAACTTATTAGTCAAGAGACAAGATAAAACCTTGTGAGATCATGGTTCGACTTCCACGCCTTACAAATATTTTCAAACAACTCCTTTACAGGGTTTTTATGACAATGCTTACCTTCTGCATTTCACATTGTGCTTTATATATATATATATAATAATAATAATAATAATAATTTTATCATTTTTTAAAATTGTTTTGATATATTAATATAAAAATAATTTTTTAAAAAATAAAAGTGTTTTAATTTCAGACATTACCCCTTATTTTAACATGATATTTTGTATTTAAGAGCATGGTTATTAAATTTAATTTGAATTACATAGTAAATGAGTTAATTTGGATCAACAAGTACAACATTATTTTTAAAGTAATTAAATAAATTTTTAACAAGATTAATAATTATTTAATTTTTTAAACTCAACTCCGAGTTTAGTTATGATAAATAACATTAATTATAATATTTTAACAATATTCTAACATCATTTATTTTTAATACTCTATCTTTACATTCACTCGAAACAAAACCAATCATCATGAAGCCAAACCTCAAAAGCACTTTAATAGAGTTTCGGTGATGTTTTGGCTAAACAAAGCAATTAATTAATTAATTAATTAATTCACTGATCCAAGTTCATCCAATAAAGTAAAGAAAAAGCAAAGCACCCCAAAAAGGCAGATCTATGGAGAGATCACACAAAAACAGGTGGCGGGTAAACTTTCATTATTACAAAATAGTAGAATAATAATTAATTAGTTAAAAAAAGACCCAAAATTTTATTCATTACACTATAGATTCTCTAGATGCCCAAACAGGAACACTTACTTTCCCTCTTGTCCACCCTCACTTCCTCTCTGTTTCTCATTTTCAAGAATTCAAATTCCTCACCCCCCAATCCCCGAATAACACTCACAAATTCTCCATTTTTGAAATTCAATCCCCTCTAAATTCCATGGAAGAAGAAAATCCAGTTGCCAAACACCAAGCTTCCACGTCAGGTTCCCCTGATCACTCTCAGGTAACTCTGTCATTCCTTCATTCTCTGACACTGTTTTTTTTTTTTTTAATTTCAGTTGCTGATTTTTATTTTTCTCTTTAATCGTTTTTCTAGGTTTGTTCAAGAAAACCGAGCCTCAGTTCTCTAGAAATACCAGCAAGGTCACTAGAAACAGAATTTACGAAAATCGAAATAGCGCAAAGCCCTAGCTCAGCTAAACCAGGCTTGCCGCCGCGGCCGAGTTCAGCTAAATTTAAGTCGACGGTGAAGAGTTTGCTTCCGCAGAGAAGTTTAAAAGCGAAAAATTTAATACAAGATGGTGAAAAAACGGTGCTAATTGTTCCTGATACGCCGCCGTCTGATAGTCCTGCTGCTAAGCCTTCTACTTCGAGGTCTTTTTCGCTTAATAAAGTTCTGTTTCCGTTAAAATCGACAAATTCTTTGCCTGTTACGCCGTCTGCGAATTCCGATCCTGAGGCCCTGCAGGAGCGAAATGTTAATTCATGTTCTGATTATGATGTAAGGATTTTATTTTTTTATTATTATTGTTTTTTTCTGAAATTTGGAGAATCTAGGAACGATTACAGATTATTCAGTATGCTTAGAGTCGTATTACGGGACCTATAGTTAGTTATCATGGTAGGTCCCATGAGAAAAACAGTTAATTTTTTATTCCGACGATGTAAGCAGGAATTAGTCCGTATTTTTGCGTAGATATAGTTACAAAGCACGGCCTAGACTGGCGGTTCCGTATGGTGACTCGCTGACCAGAGTCCGGTCAAGATAAGATTTTATTTGAATAGATGTTTTTACTAAAATGATGGTAGTTTTTGTTTTTGTTCTTTTTAAAAAAACTTGAAACGATGTTGTTTCATATACTTCTTTTTTTAAATCATAGCTTAGATTGATCCACCGACCTGCGATTCGAGCTGGATTGATCCCTATTTTGAGTCTTATAAATTTCTGTAATGATTTAATTTTGTTTCCATGGGTGGGTAGTTGATATAGGGGGTCCCACTTATAGCTTCTTTGGTGTGTAGTTTATTAGAGATTGTGGATTTGTTGAATTTTAGAAATGTGGAATGTGTGTGATTTTATACAGAAGGTAGAAGTTCGGCATCATATAAGACGTTCATTATCAGTTCCGGTGAATATAAAAGTTAGGAGTTTAAGACAGACAGATTCAGTTGGAGGTTTGTTTCGTGTGGTTTCAGCAACTCCACGTCCTGTGGCAGCTGATAGCACATCGACGAATGATGCCTCTACAACAGAAATTGGTAAATTTTTAATTATAAAAGTGATTTTTGAGCTATGAATAGTTTTTGACTTAATGTGAACTGTTGTTGTTGTGTTTGTGTGTGTTTAATATGCTAGCGATTGAAGATGATGGTGAAGATATTCCTGAAGATGAAGCGGTCTGTAGAATTTGTTTGGTTGAGCTTAGTGAAGGTGGTGATGCTTTCAAGATGGAGTGTAGTTGTAAAGGAGAGCTTGCGCTTGCACATCAGCAATGTGCTGTGAAGTGGTTTAGTATCAAAGGAAACAAGACATGTGATGTTTGTAAGCAGGATGTTCAGAATTTGCCTGTAACATTACTAAAGATACATAATCCTCAAGCAGCTGGTAGGAGGCCATTACCTGCACCTCAGCAGAGGGAAGTTGCTCGTTACAGGCAAGTTCAATTGTTTTCAACATCTAGTTGATTGCATATCGACCTTTTTTTTTCCCCACTAGACATGTAAGATTCAAAATTTCACCCTGTTGTTGACTACTGCCTTTTGGTTCAGGCAGGATACCAGGTAAGGGCTGAGATTTTAGACATGCTGACGATACTACTTTCTTTCCTCCAGGGTCTCTGATGGCACCTAATCCAATGAAATGACAAACTGATATTTATTTAGAACAATTTATATCATTGAGGGTTGGGGGGTTGAATCTCTTGATCCCTTAGTTTTGAGATTGGGGCCAGGGGGTCACATCGAATTCATAGCTGTTATAAAGCATAATTTATCTCAGTCGTCATTTAGCTCCTTTCTTGTTCAAATTTTTATTCATGGTTTATTAGGTTCATCTGGTCATATCAGAAATTTATCACAATTTTTTAGTGTTGCCAAAGGACATTGTGGTTTGTCAGCTCATACCAATGACCTGGTGATGAAAGCACTAAACTCTCTTCAATTGGGTGGCAGCGCCAAAGTGATCCTTAGAAGTCTGCATATTATTCATTCTATAATTTGATAGTTCCTCACTCACCTCCACAGCATAGATCTCCTTTGCTTGAATTTGCTTTGATGTTTTGATTGGCACCTGTTTCATGCTTAACAGGGTTTGGCAGGATGTACCAGTTCTTGTCATGGTCAGTATGCTAGCATATTTCTGCTTTCTGGAGCAACTACTGGTACATATCGTCATCTTTCTAAATTTTTAGTATTGAACTGGGGTAGCATAGTAAACCCTAAAGTGGCATGAGCAAAGCCATGTAGGGTTATTGCATAAATTTATCAGAAAATTCAGGTCATCAGGCTATTGTCAATTATTTGTCAGAAGGAAAGAAAAAGATCAGGGTATTGTCAGATGGAAAATAATATAAAAACTTAACTAAAAACAGTCATAACATGACAGGAACTCGTATTACTATCATTTATACATTAAAACAATTTAGAGATAGGTTGGATAATTGCACTACCATACCAGTTGATGTTCCAATTCCACAGTAACTATTAGTGTCGACACAAATATTGTCTGGTAAAATAAATGATCTAATGAAAGGGCATTATCTTACACAAGGTAGTTTCACACAAATTCTCAGGTCACACATTCTCTTTTTGTATGATGCCTTTTTAAAAAAAACTAAGTGTTGAATTTAATGTTTAATTTTTGTGTAGGATTAAACATTTAGGCTCTCCATGTTTCCTTATGGCCTTTTGCAATATGCATATCAATTTTCTAATTGATTGGATACATATAAATTCTCAATCCACATAACTCTTTAAAACCAATATTTTATGTTTTTTATAAAAAAATTCTATCATGCTTATTGACAGTCTTCGCAATTTTATTTTATTTTTAATCTTTTCAGGTATCTGACTTGGGCCCTCGTGCTCTTGCCATTTCATTGCCTTTCTCTTGTGTTTTAGGTCTCCTTTCATCCATGATTGCTACCACCATGGGTGAGTGTCCCTATATCTTCTCTTTCTCCTCTAATCTAGTCTGTTCTGGATACACTATTAGCACCTTACATTACACTACAAAATCAAACTAAATCTACAAAATTATGTTATTCTCATTGTTTCAAATTGTCTGCACATGATAAAAGATGTATTTATAAAACAAAACTCATAGTAATTAAACCATTGGAGTGCTCGTGATATCATATTGGCAGTTCTTTCCTTTTGCACTTCATGATTTTCCCATTTCCAGTGGCAGATAAAAAAAACTACTTTTTTTTTTAATGGATTATCATGATTAAATGACTTTAAAATATGTGGTGGTGGCAGTAAGCAGGAGTTACATATGGGCATATGCTTCCTTCCAGTTTGCTGTAGTCATCTTGTTCGCTCATATATTTTATACTGTGGTAAGCAAACTAAATTTCTTTCCTGAAGTATTCTGTGTGATATTCCTAATATGTCTTATGTCTCATGCTCCATTCTACTCTGGCAGCTCAATGTGAACCCTATACTCTCTGTCCTGCTATCCTCATTCACTGGTTTTGGGATTGCAATTAGCACAAATTCTCTTCTTGTGGAGTACCTGAGGTGGAGGTCAAGCAGGCTATTGCAATATTCTCATCAGCAAAACAACAGAGCTGTGCAGCAGGCGCAGCAACTGCAACAACAGCAGTCCACACAGACATGGCATCAAGAGCATCAACAACCCAGACAACAATCCGTAGAAGATTCCAATGTTGGTTCCACTGATAGCACAAGGCAACGAGAAGCTACAATTCCAAATACGTAGTTCACTAAGATATGATGAAGACATTGATTTTCTGCAAAGGTAAAAAAAGGAAAGATATTGAACTTGTCCATTTTGTGTTTTCCAAAATTGCTTCGCATAAAGGTGTCAAATCCACTCATTGGTCAAATGCATTTCAAAGATTCTATTTGGCCTATTAACCATCTTGAGCAGCAGTCCATATGAGATACTAAGTCACCGGTTTTTCCATCTAATAGTTTAAATGACCTCTGCCGTAACCAAGATTCAGGGTTTCAAGGTACTGGCACCTGTAAGCCAAATTATTGGAAATTATACATTGCATACAGCTATCACGTGTTGCGGATATGATTTTATGTGCTTATTCAAATCAATACAATCAATGCTTCTTTTTTTTTCTCGTGCAGGGGCCAGGCATTGCTTTTCTATTCAGCCATGAAATTCCTCTCAACCAAAGAAAAAGAATGATTTACCGAGTTTTGGGGGCATATGAGAAGCCTATTTTTTGTTTTTTTAGAATGCAGAGAGTCATTCCAAACAGTTGACAACCACGGTAAAGGCATGCCTGTCAAGTTGTGATCGAGAGTAGTCAAGTTCCATCATGATGGCCGCTGCGGATTCTTTCAAGGAATGTTGGAAGCTTCATGCTGTATTGCTAATGAGCTAACCTCATCGCCCTCGGAAAAAAAGGCATAACAGGGGTGTACATGCCTCGCTCTTCACCGTCCAGCCATGGTCCTGGATTTTTAAGTGTGGGTTATGGTAAAGAGCCAAACTGACCAAGCGCATCTTCATTTTTGCTTCTCTGGATTGCTCTATTTATTCTTGTGATTTTCTATTTAAATTTTCCGTTGTGGCATAGAATCGAATAATGCTATTGCACATGTAAACTGGCAATCATAAGATCATTCATGACCCCAAGTGCTATCTCCATGGGGGAGTGGCATGATTAATATCTTAAACTATAGGCATAGGCCTCTGGAAGAGATCCTTGTTGGCTTTTAAGTCTTCTTACAAGCCCTGCAACTCTTTTTTTTTTTTATTTGAGAACTTTGCAACCATAATTAGGACGATCTCTGGCAAAATAGGGCTAATGGTCTGACTGAGGAGAACCTGCATATACAAGAGAATGGAGTAGTTGACACAAATTGAAACTCTTACAAAGGTCGGAACAAATCAAAACTGTTAGCCTGGAAAGAATCCCACATGCACACCTTCATACTTTCCCCTTGAGCTACACCGCGCTCCAAATAGTGTTACAGGCATTTTACAAGCTTTCAGTCACCACCCACCCTCCAACAGTGGGGGGGTGAAACATGGAGGGGTGATATTACAGGTTGTCTTGGCTTTTTAACTCTCTCCCCGGCAATTTAATTCAACATCTAGTGCTGAGACCTGGGCACTTCATGGGTTTTAGAATTCCTCGGCAGCGCTTGTGTATTGCCACTAATCATGTTCCCATTACATTTATAGGAATCCACTTCCACGGTTTGGTTTAGTCAGTGCCTCAAGAAGCCTGTACATCCACCGATCTAGCATTCCTGTGTATAAAACAGAAGCAAAAGTTAAAACTTACGGAAGCGACGAAAAGCAACACATGATACACAACTGGAACTATGGATAGAAACGGCATCATCGGAGTCTAGCCTAGCCTGTAAGTTCCATTCCAAAAACCCACACGAAAACATTGATATCTTAGTTACTATACTGATTTTCCAGTGTTCCCCGTCACAGTACAATTGGTGGGTACTACTGGGTTATAACAATGCACAAACCTGTCAAGGCAAATGTACCCCCTAAAATCGCACAGAGCCGAGTGATAAAATGAAGAAAACTACGCCGTTCTTCTTTGATTGTGACGGTGATAGGTGACAAATCATACAAGAAGTACACAGCTGTAAAAACAACGGAAACAATGGCAGTCAGTGCTAAGAGCCGAGCAAAGAAGGGGGCAATCGATCCTCTATACAGATTTTCAACCAACCTGGCCATGTCCTCTCAAAATCTGTAATGGGAGAAAAGTACTCCGTAACAGAGAATTGATTGGTTGACAAAACGTCTTTGGAGATGTACCTGTACTCAGTTGGAACAATCTGCAAGATACAATAAAGTTACAAAATGTCGTCATATCTTGAGGAAAAGCAATCAACTGAAACCTCTAGAACCAATAACAATGATATCTCATTATCATCTAAAACAAATGTTTGAAGAAATATCGGATGGACTCCTTTTCTTCTGGAACCTCACAAGATAGAACACAATTATGCTAGTTTAAAATCTTCCATGGCAATTTATTTAATCTCATTACAAGCGCTATCTAGCAGGGGAAAGAAAAGTAGATTTCAGCTTGTTAAAGAGACTGCTTGCTCTCGAGGACAAGATAGCTCCCAATATTGAGATTATTCCTGAATATTCAGCCCTTTCTAGCTGGATTGCCCAGAGAGGAAAAAAGATGTCTCGACATTCACTATTGATATTAGGTTTAGACAGCATATAAACTGCAGTAAAGTCTCACTGCACATCACTTCTAAAGTAGAGATCATACAAGTTAAGAATTAGCCAGTCATCAGAAAGAAAGCTTGAAAATTCAAACCTTGATGTAATATTTGAATGTTCCGCTTGTTTCATGCAGAATCCTTGCAGTCCCATCAAGAGGGTTGTGAATTCCAGGATATTGTGGTCCAAATGATAAGTCATGGATAATATGACTTACATTGACATGCTTAGCTCCATCAAAAATCTGAATGAAAACAGTAAAGAGTCCTGATTGATAACTGTGAATGCAAAGTAACTCAATGTAACATATATAACACAGAAATTTCTAACAACATACTTCAGAAACAGCCACTTAATACAAACTGATATAAAGATGCCCTGTTTAAATTGATCATACAAACCAACTAATCCAGGTACAGTCCTCACTACATCTAAGAAGGACTATGACCTTTATATAGTTTTCTGCACTCTCCAGGGTAAGAAGATAGTACTTTGTATGTGAATGGATGCACACTCCCCATCAACCCAAAAGAGAAATTAAAAAAAGGGTAAAAACAAAGCATGCAGCCACCCATCCACCAGCATCCAGCAACTTTCAAGAGTGGAGTTACAAGCAGCTCATTTAAAGTTTGGATCATATACTGATCTGGAAACGAAAAGAATTTAATTTTTTCATTTTAGCATTGTAGTTGGATAGGTGAAAAAAACAAACCAAGTGCTTCAAAGGCTATTTTGTTACAAAAGAAAACTGAGAAAAAGAAGAAAAGGAACAGCTCTGACCATTTGAGCAACAAAAATGTTGAGTCCATGAACTGAAATATGAAAGTTGCCAGCAACCCTTTGGACATCTAGAACGCCATAAACCTGCAGAAGATATGCAAACTTAATTTTCCCACCTTTCAAGGTGTAAAGTAACAATTTCACGAACATAATACAGGTGTTGAAAAGCAATACCCGACATCCTTCTCCATTTGCCAATGCTTGCTTGACCTTCTTGATCATAGTTTCAGCAGCATCATCAAAGCCATGGGTATGCTCTTCTTCATGGGAATCCTTGTGATGATCTTTATCATGATCTGATTAACGTTGTTTTGAGATATCAGCCAAATTAATTAACTTGCTATGCTAAGGGAAAAAACTTAATGACCAATACTAAACATAAGACTTGTTAATAACTAAAGTAGCTTAGTTATTTGGACCGAATCTGATATGTTTATTAGTTTCAAATTTCTTATCATTACCTTTGATACCAAGTTCTAATAAAACCACGAAAAAATCATGTTTCCCAGATGCTTCTCACAGAGAATGATGCAAAAACAATCATGCTATATAAAGGTCATATAAAACAATTATGTAATAAATCAAAACTGGATCCTGAAAATGCAAATAAATTTCTAGCATGCCAGAAAATTGATGTTACCATGATTGTGAGCTTCATGTTCCTTCTCTACAAGGTCTGATAAATATTCAGTGCCGGTGATATGGCCATGACTGTTCAAGCGAAGCTGTAAAAACTCTATCCTGGTTAGCAGCATGCCAAATAGCAGCTTCTATCATGCCATTAATGGATACAGACATGAGCACACATGGCTAGTTCATCTAAGACTCATATGCCAAGATGCTCATAACAGCTCTTTAGTAATTTAAAAAATTTCTAGGAAAAGAAGGGGAAAAAAACATGAAAAAAGAAATTATCCTACTTTCCATATGTTTGTATCCAGATCCACTTCATGCTTTCCTGACATGTCAATTGCATCCACACTCAAAACTGCATATGTGGAATAAAAGAACCTTGAGAAAAGTGGGAGCATTGAATTACCACAAGAGATGACATAAAAAGATATCAGTAAGAAAACAGAAGTTGCTTCTAAGAAGGAAAGTGAATTGCTAACCATCACAAGGTAAAGAGGGAAATGTAATATTAACGTGAATTGGAAGAATTTCTCCACGTTGCAAGTCTACAGACATCTGCAAAACACAAGAAACACCAGGAAACTTAGATCCTCATGAAATATAACATAAAAAGCCCGGTCAATCAAGTTCAG
>NW_011500498.1:85155-96379 GCF_000495115.2 Populus euphratica
CAGCAGGAACCTATACAATTGGGAGAATGCCATGAGCCAACTTTTAGAATTACATTATAGTCTTGGTAAGACAAGAACTACACATTCAAGCTCTTTTCTGCTTGCATTCTTTTGTTCAACTGACAGAAACCTCTTACTGCTTGGAAAACCATGCCTATGAATCACCACTGCAGCTTAGCTCAAAAAGGCTAATAATGATCATTCTCTTTTGGAGTACATGTTAAAGATTAGATGTTCCTCAATTTACACAAAGCAAGTTTCTTTCATGATATGTGGTTGTGTGGGTATTTCCTCGGCCATGACAGCGGAGGTCACCATATGTGGAGTTCAGGCAAGGGTTTGCCACACATTTTCAGAGTTGAGCTGTCCCAGATTAATTAATGCAAATGTTTCCTTGCGATCATTACAGGCTTTAAATCCAATTGGTGCTGAATGCAAGTTGTCCGGTTACTCAGAAAGGTGGCGGGGTTGATGAAAGCGGTATTATGGCATCATAATCCATGCTTTTTGAAGGTCTGTCTCAGTGCTGTAAGTATTACATAAAGGAATTTATCTACTTGAAAACAAATCGATGAAGGTCTAGAATTGGAGCACCTGGTGGACTCACATCATATCTAAGAGACAGCCAAACATGCAGAAGGGAGATGAGGATTAAGCACTGACCTGATGGACCGTATATGTAGTAAGAAAATATGCCAACTCATGGTAGAACAGCGTGGCCATTATAACTAGCCCAATGACGGAAACTACAAGAAACAAGAAGAAGCGAAACCAACATCGTAAAACTAACATTCAAAAGACAGTACAGACACTGAATCTAGATTCAATAAACACTCCTTTTCGTTTCCTAGATACAATATTGCATGCATGATTGCAATAAATGGTTTCAGTTCAAGAATTTCTCTTACATTATGATCCACCACAAACAAAGCTAAGAATGATCATTTATATGATTTAACACATCTTTTATCGAAACCCATTTACAAACTTCTCATGAAAATTAGTTATCTTTGCATTTTTCCATCATAAATCACCCGCCACGCCACAACCACTCAATCTACACACCCCACTAGAACCTTAATTGAGTAAAATACTGCCAATACAACCATTCCAAGCTTAAAACCCACCTCCACTGCGCGAAAAAAGATAACTTCCTATCTCAAATTATGTAAAAAAAAAAAGAATTCAATAACGTTAATTTACCAAGAGCCCCAGATTGTGTCTTTTGCAACAAATGCTCTTCCGCACGGGGAAACGCATCCAGTCTCTTTATAGCTTGTTTCACTCCCATCTTTTTTACCCTTTTACAACACCAAACTGTCAGCTGCATAAATTAATGGATCACAAAAAACCCACATCAGAAAACCTTCCAAGCTTGCTTCTTTTCTTGCAACAACTTTTTTAACATCGAAAAAATATAGAATTTAGTGAATTATGACAAATTAAGGATCCCCAGTCAAGTTTATTACAAATTAATAAAAAAATCCACCAAAGGGAAGGGTCCAGACTATAAATGGTGATTTTTTTGTTTTTGGAAATATAAAATAGAATTGAGCGTCGGTGATAGATGGTGAGGAAACGTACATGAAGAGAGATTCAGGGGATACTCGAGGGGAGAGAGAGAGAGAGAGAGAATCGGGTTTTACGAGGGAGTCGAATTGACGTCGTTTTAGATGGATGTTTTTCTGATTGGATGGGCCTTACTTTTGCATTGCAGAAAGGTTCCAACAGGGCTTCTGAGTTGCGTTAAAATATTTTTTTATTTTTAATATTTGTAAATTAAAATTAAAAAATTAATTCGATATTTTTTAAAATAAAACATATTTTTCAAAAACAGAATTTATCTTACTCTCACATTTGTACGTGATTGATAAAGTTATGTATATTGTTTTTTGGTTAATATAAAAATATATAAAAATATTTTTTTAATTTATCTTTTCGAAATGCAAAAATAAAAAATAAGAATAAGCATAAGACATATATAGTATCTCATATATAATTGTAAAATATGTACTAGCACAGTAGCATGGGTTATTCCAGGATCTAGAAGCTAATTCGAGGCACGGATTGGTCTATGATAAATAAATAAATAAATAAATAAATTTAGACGACCCAGTCAAAGTTTAATCTTTAATCTATTAATTTTTTTATTAAAATAATAATATTTTTTTTCAAGTGTTTACTTACAACTTAAGTTTTGTCTTGAGTTGGATTTATTACTGCGATTATATAACTTAAAATATTTAAAATAATTGATTTGAATTTATATTTGGATTTCTTATATCTAATCACACATGAGAATTATAGTAAAATTCTATATATATATATATATATATATTACCATCAAATATTAATTATAAATAATTTTTTTTCAAACCCGCTACTTTTGTTCTCCAAAAAAAATACTTTATTATTATATCAATATTATTTTGCTAATAAGATTAATATATAGAATGCTCAAACACCTAATACAAACGCCAAGAGAGACTTGCAGTTATAATTATTTTCACTAATATATATATAGCTTTCTAAACCAACCAACCAACCAACCTCTTAGACTCTAGTTCCTTCCCAATAAACTTTTTTATGAAAATTTAAATTCAGAGAATTCAATTTGGACGTTTATGGTACTGAAAATAATTTTTTTTAGTACATATCTCTTCTTTAATAATCAATTTGTATAATATGAAATGTTTTATAATTTATTTAAGTATTACTGGTTTTTTTTTTAACAAAACAAATTGCCCAAAACTTACAATAAAAAGACATTCATATTTCAAATTGGTTTTTGAATTAGCTTTTATGCATCAGAATCAATTATTTATTTTTAATTCAATCTTAAATATGCAATTCTTTGATATACATTAAAAAATATTATTTTTTCTATTCAAAATAGTTATAAAAACTGGCTTAGCTTGCTGAATTTCATCTCAAATCAAATTATTTTTTTATCATATACACATCATTTCAGTACTTTTAAAATAAATAAAAAATTTAAAAATATCATTATTTTAATAAAAAAATTATCTCGTTAATCTAACCGGACTAACCGGCAAGGTTTTAAACCGGGTCAGAATACTGCCCAGGTCTCATAACAAGGGCCTCAAAACCCACAAGTAAATTACCAGCCAAGACAAAACAGTGACCGTTTTCACTTCAACCTCCTTAAGGCGGTTGCTGTAGTTGAAGTCTCGTGCCTAGGTTGTCTGTTATTAACCAGCGGCAGATATGGCAACTGTAATAATAAAGAGATTAGCAAAATCTCCTTTTGTTTTGATTACTGTTTTAGTCACTCTTGCTGCTTTCTCCTTCACCCCCAGATTTCCCTTCAAATCCTTTAGCAATTCTCTTCAACAACAGGTCCAGTTCCCCCCCTCTTCTCTCTCTCCTTTTTTTTTTTGGTTTAAATTTTGTTCTGATGGGATTTTTTTGGGCTCAAATTGATTGAATTTGAAGAGTTTTAGCTCAATGAAATGACCTTTTTGGTCTTTAAAACATCAAAGTGTTTGGCTTTCGTTGTTATTACATGACCCAAATGGTTAAAAAGTCCAACCCTGAATGATTTTTTTTCTTTCTGGAATTTGAAACCCCAAATCATGAACATGCTTTGGTTGGCTTGTGGAGACTGTAAATGATATGATCAAATTCCCAACATTGACTGTATATCTTGAAATTCTAGAGGTTGTTCACTGCTGAAGAACTTGCTTTGTACAATGGAACTGATGATACGTTGCCCATCCTTTTAGGAATTCTTGGGTACACTCGTCTCTCTCTCTCTCTCTCTCTATATATATATATATGTTTTCTTGTTCGTGTGTTCTAAATTTGTGCTTATATGAATCATTGAGCTTATTATAGTGGCTAATTTTGATTACTTGTTTTTAAATTAGATCTGTGTTTGATGTAACAAAAGGAAAATCTCATTATGGGGTAGGAGGGGGTTACCACCATTTTTCTGGAAGGTTTGTTCTCCCCGATCTTCTCACTAACTCTAATCTCGTCGCTCTATTTTGCAATTAAGTGGCTCCTTTTTGCTGTTTCGAACTGCCGGTTTGGCTCGAAACAAAAAATGCTCTATAACCTCATTTCTGTATCACTTTTAGTTTGATGGTGTGAAAATTCTTCCGCATTATCACGTGCTTGAAGACATTAGAAGATTTTGTGGAATTAATTGGCTGGTGCAAATTTCTGTGCAATCTCTTAAGTGAATCTGCATTTAGTTACTTTTGATTGTTCTATGAATGTAGTAGTTCCTATGATTTGCATAGCCGTGGTTCTTGTAATGTTCACTTATGGAGTACATGCAAGCTGCACAAGTTTTGATGGAGTCAAACCTGGATATCTATTTTTTTTCCCCTACAGCCTACTGATTCTTCTGCTCGTGCAGTTTAACTTCCATCAACATCAAGAGCATTGTATTTCGTTCTTGTGAACCTAAGCTTGTTTGTGTTCTTTGATTCCCAAGCTCAGCAAATACTTAAAACACTTCATAGTCCCCGCTCTCAACTTACCAATTTAAATTATTCTAATGATTGTTTGGTCTGTGGCTGGCCCATTGATCTATATAATAACAATCAGTTGTTCTTTCTCCTGTTCTCTGTTTGGTTAAAAATGAATTTAATACTGCAGCTGACTACTTTCTTATTCTTGATGAACTTAGAGATGCTTCTCGTGCATTTGTTTCAGGAAACTTTACAGGTAAAACCTGTCTCCTATTATCATATATATATATATATATATATTTAATCTGGGCTTCAACAATATGATTTTTGATGTTTGTATGGATGATTAAATTCAACAGGCTCCCCCTTCTCATGCTTTCATCTTGAAAACCCATGATTCCTCATTTTCCACCTACCAACTAACTAATCACAACCATTCCTAATGATATTAGTTTGTTGTTGTTGAAACAATTCCTATGAATAGGTTCTCAGGTCTCAGTAACTAAGCACTCATCTAGATTCCCATCATATTTTAAACATCAACTCCATAAGTCTGTCACTCGTATCCCATCAGAAGTCCAGCTGACTTTTCCCTTCCATACTAATTTGCCTTTGTCCCTGAAAATGAATTGCCTTTGCAAGTATATTTATCTCCTCTTCCCATTTTATGCAGGAGATGGACTCACAGACTCATTGCGTGGTTTGTCGAGTACTGAGGTAATCCCCCTCATGTTCCCTTTCCTTCAGGCTGAGGAATGTTTGTGTATATGCACTGCAAGTCTGTGCGGCATAGCCCTACTATGACCATTTTCTATGTCAAAGAACAACTCCACCTTGTTGCATTATTTATAGCATATAGAAAGGTAGTTCAAAGCATACAGTTCATCTTGGAAAAATTCAGTTATTAATGAGCATATTGGACATTGTCATTGGTTTGGGCACAGTTAAAGGATGACTACCATGCCATGCCATGCCATGCCTGTGCATCATCCTTCATTTTCTGTTTAAAGCTTCCATATCATTTTAAGAGTTGTTTTCTTTTTAAACTCTCTTAACACAATGGTTATTTGTCAAAAAGTGTCAAAAAGAAAATAACATAAACATCCAACTTCATTTCTGTATTATGGATCAATTTGTTAAACTTTTCATACCTGCTCCATGCTAATGTTGGTATATGCTAAAAGTTCTGTGCTGTATGATTCAATTATTGCCGCATCTGTAGGTGAAGAGTATTGTTGAATGGCGAGAATTCTACTTCAGAAGCTACACGTGAGTTGCACATTGTCCATATTATGTCCTTTGAGCTTAGTATGAAGGAGCAAAAAGAAAAATCCGATACCATGGAGCTCTTATGAATTTAATATCTTTTCCGTTCATTCAGTTCTAAAAAATTCTAATAGTCTATATTGAATTGCCAAATTCTCTAAGATTATGTCCGGAACATTGGTGTTATCAGTAAAACAAGAGAGATAAAATTGGTACAGAAATCAAATATTCACTGAACAAGTACAACTCTTGATATTGACTTGGTGGTCGCAATCACAAATCCTGAATGTCAGGTTTGTTGGTAAACTGGTTGGTCGCTATTCCGAGCTCAATGGACTGGATATGTGTTTGTAGACCTAGAAGCTGTTCAGTTGCGTGCTAGGTTCTAGGGACGTTACAGACAACCTTGCATATGGACGATCGAGTCAAACACCATTTCTTCAATTCGCAAGCAATAAAATCACATCACAGAAGTATTTTCTCTTTTGAATGATCATGGGTTACAAAGTGATGTTTGATTGTAACATTTCATTGATGAACCTGTCTAAATTAATGGATGATGAACCATTAGGGACAGTAGCCTCTTCCGCCTCCTGCTTCCAGTGTTCGGCCCTTTCCCTCATTTTCTTACACTCTTCTCCTCCCATCAAGTTCCTGATAAGCTTCTCCACGTCTTCCCTCCTGACATTGTTGTCAATCTCCATGCCTACTCCCCATTCAACGCAAGCATAGCTACAATTTATTGGTTGATCAGCGAATAAAGGCCAACATATCACTGGCACTCCAGCACACAAGCTTTCAATAATCGAATTCCAACCAGTATGAGTTAGAAATCCCCCAACTGATGGGTGGTTCAGAACTTCCTCTTGTGGACACCAACTAGTCACGAAACAACGATTCTGAGTTTCCACTTGAAACTCAGCTGGCAAAATCGCCGACTCACCGGTAACCAAATCCGGCCTTATTATCCACAAGAACGAGATCTCGCTATTAGCTAGTCCCATGGCAAACTCAACCAGCTGCTCTGCTGTCATCACTGCTATGCTTCCAAAGTTCACATAGACAACTGACTTGGGCTCCTTGGTATCTAGCCACTGAAGGCATTCACTATCTTCTTTCCATAGATTGTATCCAATAGAGCTCAACCCATCTTGTTGAATTTGATTGAGAAGCAACTGGAGGGGACCGATGGAATACACGCGAGGAAATATAGTGGAAAGGCCATCCAAAACATCTTTCTCCAATGCATCAAAAGTATGAATAGCAATTGCATGAGCCTTAACAGAAGTCTCAGCAGCTTGCATTACAAAGTTGAATGGAAAGTCATCCGGATCTATTCTTCGAGTATACGGATAATCTTTAAGTTGGAGCGGTTTCATACCAGGGATTCCTTCTATAATTGTACTTTCAAGATAACCATTTGTTAGATAACTTTCATCTGTAAGAACGCAGGGCGTTAAAGTTAGATCATGCTGAACAATCATTGGATAGAATCATCAGATAATCACAGTTCTGTTCAAACAAGAATTTTCTTGATTATAATCTAATAACCAGGCAATCTAAATCAATGAAAAGGCCTCATGATCTTACAAAAACTTTCTTGAATAGTTTTGAGCGCACAATTGGCCTGATCTTAATTAATTTACGAAATCCAAGAATCAAGACCAGATCAACCACATGCCCTGTGACCTTTACAACAAGATCAGTACCTTTAAGTGGAAGGAAGCCCTTCTCCTTGAGGTCATGAAGCTGCTTGAATCCCATATATCCACATGCAGACATGGTGACAAGCATCACAACTGGGAGTCCAAGTTCTTCGGCAGCTGTGATGGTGAATCGCAAGAAAACATCAGAAACTAGGCAAGTAATCGGAGGATTGTCAAGTTTGGCTAGAAGAACCTTTAAGGGAGCTAACATATTGTTTTCAACAGCCATGGCAAGAGGAATAGTTTCCTGGGAAGAATCTATATGTGAAGGGGGCAGGCCATCAGGGATGGTTTCAAACCGGAAGTGGGGCAAGCCATCAAGGGCATCTGGGCCTCTTGATTTCAAGAAACGTTGGTGATTGAATTCTGTGTTGACAAATGTTATGTGAAAGCCTTTGGAGTGTAAGAGTTTTGCCAATTTAAGCATGGTTTTTATATGGCTTTGAAATGGATACGGGATCAAAACCATATGAGGCATGTAATTAGCTTCTGGTTTGGATCCCATCTCTCACAACTCTCTCTATGCTTGCTTCGTTTCTTCGGAAGACTGCAGACCATGCAGTAGAATGTGAAATCTTTGCTGATGTATCTCATCAATTATCATTATCTTTTAGGGTGTTTGTCTCTTTTTAATTACAAGACTATTATGAAATAATATAAATCATATTCTATAAATTATATTCTATCATTTTATTTAATAGCTTAAGTTTTTAGATAAGATAGTTTTTTGATATGGTATTAGAGTTTTAATGATCAAACAGTCTCAAGTTTAAATCTCACCATTTCTATTTATTTGATAAAAAAAAATTAAGTATAAGATAATATAATCCTATACAAGTTTCAAGTTTAAAAAAGTTTCACTTGAGGAGGTATATTAAAAAATAATATAAATTATATTCTATAATTTTATCTAATAATTTAAATTTTTAGATAAGATAGTTTTTTAATAAAAATATATGACTTGATGTTATATGTTTTGTCTGGTTCTCTATGTCACCATCGTAGAGAAAACGTGGTCAAGTGCTTGTGTCACGGGTGACCGGATCTTGTACAGGTTCAATTATTTTATTTTTCGTGGTGATTAAGTTTTAAAGAAATCAAGAGCTTATATGATTTGATTACAAATTCAACGCCAATTACATTATTGGTTTTTTGAATTAATTTGTCCGCCAAGTCAGATTTAACAATTAGACACGAGTTGTCAACAGACAATCAAGCCTTTCATAATTACCTTACTTGGATTCAAGACGTTCTCTGTGGGTCCCATTGATGCGATCACAATCACTTTCACATAAAACATAGTTTCTCCAACAAATAATCAATAAAATCCAATCATGAAACTTGTTTTCTTTTTCTAAAATTAAAATAAGTAACAAATTAACTCAATGATTAATTAGAATATTTCATTTATGAGTTTGTCTACATTAGTGGAGGATGAACCTTTTGGGCCAGTAGCCTGTTCAGCCAACGTCTTCCACTACATGCCTTTTACCCTCATTTTCTTTCCCTCTTCTCTTTCCAATAACATTTTGACATTGAAATCATTTTTAATCTCCACACCAACTCCCCACTCACTGCCAGCATATATAGCTACTGTTTATTGCCTGATCAGAAAAAAAAGGGCCAACAAATCATAGGAACTCCTGCACACTAGCTTTCATCAGTTGATTCTCGTTATAATCTCTCCAGCCTCTTAAGACAACAAGGGACAGAAAAGTGTGGATATATTGCTGAAAGATTTGAACTACAACTTGCTCTCATTATTAGTGATGGGGAAAGGGAGAGATGGGTCGCTATAAACATCAAGAATCTCAATTCTAGAGTGAACATTCACGTCTTTCATTAAATAATATTAATTTACTTATTAGAAAGTCTCTAAAATTTAAAAGATAGAATCTTTTATAGGTATCAAGATACATTAGTGTTTGATTTGCTTTATTATTATTATGGTGTTAGTATTTTCTATTTAATTTTTCTAAGATGAGTTTGCTATCGATAATACCTTTAGATATATTTATAGAGAGGTAAGAAAAACTGATGCATATTTTTTGAAATCTATATTTGATTTGAATTAAATTTAGCATGTGATTTAAGAAACAATTAAGATAGAAATCTAAGGAGATTTAATACGCCTAAAAACTTATTTTTTTCTTAGTATTTTAAGTGTTTATAACTCGTAAATAGCAAGGAATATAAAACAAAAAAACTAAGTTAAAAATCTAAGGAAATTCAATGTGTTTTAAAAGCTCATTTTTGCCTTAATATTTCATACTTTCATGACTTATAAATCGTGAAATCAAAATTTAAAATATTCTTAATTATAATTGAAGTTTGTTTCAAGGATAAATAATGAAATTGTCCTAAATAATATTTTGGGCATAAATCTGCTCTTATGTTAAAAATAAACAAATTGTATTATTCTTAAAAATATTTTGAACATTTACTTTTCATAGGTTTCTTTGCCCTTAAATTATTAAAGGATAATGACTTATTATTTTTAGAAAAATATTTTGGATATTAACCATTTGAGGTTTATTTATCCAAATACTAACATTAAATAATGAAAAATTATTTCTAATAATATTTTAGTTATTAATCCCTTTGGGATTTCTTTATCCAAATATTAGTAGTTAATAATAACAAATTATTCCTAATAATATTTTGAATATTTATCCAATTGAGATTTCTTTATCTAAACATTAATAGTAAATAAAGATGAATTCTCTAAAAATAAGATTTTTATATTTCTTGAATATTGGTCAACATCCTTTTAAATTTACAAATATATTGTAAAATCTAAAATACAAGAAAATAATTTTTTTTTTGTGTTTAAGAAATCCATACTAAAACAACATTTTCTTTTAAACTTTGAATATTTAATTTTTTTAAAAAGAAATGTTTAAAATTTATTAGCAATATAAAAAATATTTTTATTATAATTAAAACAACAAATCACAGTAAACCACAGTTAAAACGACAAACCATCACATATATTTCGTAAAACTTAGACAATGCATGTAAAACAAAGCAGGAGGAACCCGGAAAGAAGGTCATCTAAAGCCAAATCTCATCAAAACAGAATCGGTCTCTCAACTCAAAGCCTAAACATAGCATGACCATCGTTTTCAACAGAAGGGAGTAAGTCATGTAAATATGAAAGCTAAACGTTTGAAAACCAAAACTATAACAGAAAACGTTGCTCCCGCCCGTCCTTTTTCTAATTTCTGACACTGCCATACTCGTTTCATGAAATCAGAAAGAAAACACTGGGGAGGACGCCTTTATATCATGTATATCACAGACTAAAAACCATAAAAAAAAAAAAATCATGGTCGGCTATCCTTTCTCCAGCGAGTAGTAAAGGGATGGAAAAAATATAACCTTCCTCAGAACATGCCAACGTTACTTGAACTAAAAAGGAACTTTCTTTGTGTTTTCTTTATCCTCTGGACAGACTACATTTAGGAGCACAGCTCCTTCTATACAGAAACTTAGAACTAAGGAGGTACCCGAACAGAGAAAAAAAAAATGGTGAGGGTCTTTGAAGCTCATGGTTTCTCGCGGTAGGGGAATAAGGAAAAAAAACACGCCTTCAACATAAACAATAAGCTAAACTCAAAGCCATGAAAGATTAATTAGTGGGTGAGCATATAAATTTTGTCCACACAAAAACTGCATGCTCAGAGCAAAGGGAGAAACAGGCTTGGAACAGAACAACCAACAGATGCCTAGTTTAAATATAACAAAAAAGAAGAAGGTGCGCGCAAACTGATCCGGACACCTATGAAAATCAAAAAAAAAAAAAAAAGA
>NW_011500498.1:98523-109451 GCF_000495115.2 Populus euphratica
CGTCGAACGTACAGTATATATAAACATAATATATTATATTATATTATAAATAAAAGAAATTGTTGTCGTGATAATGTTTTATAATCATTTCTCCATCAACTTGCAAGGGAGAATCTGGATGTTTGAAAATTTAGAAAAGAATAAAGCAGCAAAATACTAAAGAAGTTGTATAATGGTGTAATAAAGCCACTTTGCTTGGGAGTTCACTTGTAATTGATGATAACTTAAATAATAAACTAGCATGTGAATTACCTTTGATTGGGGTGAAGCCTGTCTCTCTAAGAGCATGGAGCTGTTTAAATCCCATATAGCCACATGCATTCATAGTGGCATACATCACAACTGGAAGACCAACTTCTTCCCCAGCTTTGATGGAGATCGGAGCGAAGGGATCAGAAACAACGCAGGTAATCGGAGGGTTGTTCTCCGATACGGTATTTTTGAGTTGTAAAAGAAGATCTTTAAAGGGTGCTAAGAAATTCTTGTTCATGGCATCACAAAGAGAAGGTATGTCTTGGGTGGCATCAATATCTGAAGGAGGGAGGCCATCAGGAATGGTTCTAAAATGGAAGCCAGGCAAGTCGTCAAGGGCATGAGGTCCTCTTGACCTAAGGAAACGTTTGTGATTGAATTCTGTGTTGACAAACGTGATGTGAAGACCTTTGTAGTGAAGAAGCTTGGCAAGTTTAAGCATAGTCTTTATATGACCTTGGAGTGAACTTGGGATCATAACAACATGAGGCTTGGAAATGGATCCCATATCTCTGTCCTTCCCCCTTACTAGCTAGCTTGCTTCACTACGTTCAGGCTCGGAGAGGCTTTTCCTGTGATTTATAGCCAGAAATGCTTGTTTTTCTATTTCCAATTGTATCTTCCTTGAACTTTCTACTTTTATTTTATTAATGTCACGTTTTGCCAGGTCATTGTAGTTGGACTCTAGTGATAACAACGATACATTTTACAGACACGAGGGAATAGCAACGATAAACTTTTAAATAAAGATATTTTTAATAGATCATATTTTTTTTATACCTGTTTTTTCCCCTAAGACAGACCCACCACGTAAACCATTGGAAACCATCTAATTAATTTCTGAATCGTAGCTTACAGGTACCTCCAAAATACAGGGATTTTACTAATTAATTATCACTATAATATACAAAATCTTATCAGCAAAATTGTCTGGTAGCCAGTAACGTAACGTTGCACCTATAAACGTAACCTTGCACTGTCTCCAACATCTGTCATTGGCTGTTTTTTGTTTTTTAAGATTTACGTTGGCGCTTTATCTTAGTTAATTTTATAAATTTTAAAATTAATAATTTTATATATTTAATAATTAATAATTTTATATATTTAATAATTTATAAAAATTTAACTAATGATTTTTAAAAAATAAATTCAAAGTTTAACCAGTAACTTTTAATTTTCTATTAAATATGCCCCCACACAAAATCTTTAATTCACATTTAATGCATGGAGCCAAGGGATTTGACTATCCGAACAGCGAGGAGCATATTTTGCGGAGGTAACATGTTGATTTTGGAGCTCTAAGATATGGAAAGTAAAATATTACACCTTTACTCTCAGTTGATGACTCTACAGTACAATTTACTTGTTCCACAGCATTAAAAAAGAATTAATTGTACATCATCAAACACTTTATCCCTTCCTTGTCATAAATATTTTGCATTTATTTATATAATATCTAATTTAGATAAAACAAATGTACAAGCAATATAAATTTCTATTAAATATGCCCCCACACAAAATCTTTAATTCAAAATCTTATTCCTATATATTTTGTTGAAGTAGTATGTATTTCTAAAAGGCTTAAAACTCCTGAAAACAAAAAAAAAACCAACCTAAATGAAATAGAAAACTAAGGGTCATAATCATAAATAAAAAAAACAATAAAAGTCTTAAATAAACTAAGAATTTTTTTTTTTAAATAACAAAACTCGGCTGGACAACACTTTTTGGGACTAATTTGGAGGCCTTCCATAACTCTTTTGGTTATAGCAAGTCAACCTTTCTATAGAACTGGGCATGGATAATCCATGACAATGCTTGTGATGAAGCCATGAAAAAACTTAACATAGAAAAATTATTTTTCTCGACTAGCAAACTAGGCAGATAAGTGGTTCTTGTAAAACTGGTTTTTTGTTGAGATATGGGATACTTTGATGTTGAAATTAGTACATGAAGATATATTTGAAGATATAAAGACATGGAGATATATCTTGGAGATTTTAATAGAGATATAGAGAAATATTATTTTTTTTATTTGAAAAATTAAAAAAAAATGGAGGTATAATCTCTATAGCTAATTTGGTGATTATTTAATTTTAGATAGATCATTAAGTATGCATGTATTTTTGCTTAATTTTTTTTCATGAACTGTGAAGACAACATTTGATGATCAATCTCTCTATTTTTCTTTTTAGGGCATGATATTTTTTTAGTATCATATCCATGATCTTGATAAAAAAAATAAAATTTGTTAGGGTTTCTAATCTTCACACCACTTTTTACAGGGGGTAGATATTGCATAAATTCCTTTTCTCTTATGCAAGTTAATTACACCTTAGCTCGTGTGGTTATCGGAGGTGTAGACATGAGCTTGATAAATGTAAAGTGATCATGGATGTGCCTCTTGACGCTTTTTTTGGATGCTCTCATGGGAGATTAATTGGGAGACTTTGCTTGTTAGTGAAAACGAGGGTATTCTTATCTAGTCATACTGGTTTCTTTTATCCTGTTATAACTTTTTATAACGTGTTGTTTTGACATTGAAAAGATTTTGTTCAGGAAGGATATACAATTTTTCCTATAAAAAATAGTTGTTTACTCCATTAATCAAAGTTTTAAATCACAATAGGCTTAAGAAGTTTTTCCAGTACTGACGTTATCCCCGTCATGTTCCCTTTCCTTGAGGTTGAGGAATGTTTGTGTATGTGCACCGCAAGTCTGGTGCGGCACAGCCCTACTTTGACCATTTTCTTTGTCAGAGAACAACTCCACCTTGTTGTTGCATTATTTATAGCATATAGAAAGGTAGTTCAAAGCACACAGTTCATCTTGGAAAAATTTACTAATTAATGAGCATATTGGACATAGTCATTGGTTTGGGCACTGTTAAAGGTTGACTACCATACCATGCCATGCCATGCATCATCCTTCACTTTCTGTTTAAAGCTTCCATATCATTTTAAGAGTCGTTTTTTTTTTAAACTCTCTTAACACAATGGTTATTTTTCAAAACGTTTCAAAAAGAAAATAACATACACATCCAACTTCATTTCTGTACTATGGATCAATTTGTTAAACTTTTCATACCTGCTCCATGCTAATGTTGGTATATTGCTAAAGTTCTGTGCTGTATGATTCAATTATTGCCGCATCTGTAGGTGAAGAGTGTTGTTGAATAGCGAGAATTCTACTTCAGAAGCTACACGTGAGTCGCAAATTGTCCATATTATGTCCTTTGAGCTTAGTATGCAGGAGCAAAAAGAAAAATCCGATACTATGGAGCTCTTATGAATTTAATATCTTTTCTGCTCATCCAGTTCTAAATAATTCTAACAGTCTATATTGAATTGCCAAATTCTCTAAGATTATGTCCGGAACATTGGTGTCATCAGTAAAACAAGAGAGATAAAATTGGTACAGAAATCAAATATTCACTGAACAAGTACAACTCTTGATATTGACTTGGTGGTCGCAATCACAAATCCGAATGTCAGGTTTGTTGGTAAACTGGTTGGTTGCTATTATGATGGTGAAGGAAATCCTACCAAATCTTTGAAGGGAGTTGAAGCAAAGGCTGCAAGAGGCACCCAGCTTCTGGAGAAACAGAAAAAAGAGGATGCCAAACAGCCTAGTTGCAATTCGAGGTGTAGGCAGGAAGAGGGTGGAGAGGTATATTCCCAGGATTAGGATGCATACCTATCAGCTGCTGGGCTGACCATAGTTTTTTCTATCATTATTAGACCTGACCTAGGGTGATATGGCCTGAGGCCCGAGTACAGCAAAAACTCTGTTAACCCAAGTTTTTTTTTTAATTACTGAAACGATATTCTCCACTGTCGAGGTCTTAAAACTATGGTTTCTTTTTCTAACTAGCTACCATCTTAATTACTTGTAGACTCTATATATGCAGGAAGTACTGCGCCAGCTAGTTTTATGGCAATCCATATAAGGAACTCTAATTAAATAGTATGGTGATCTCTCTCTTTCCGCATGATTCTTGCGTAGATTTTTGTTTTTGTTCAACTACAGTTCCAATCAGCCTTCAGCTACACTGTGAGGATAGCTCCTGGAGGAATCTGAAGTCACCATTCCAACCTTTTCAGAAACTAATGAACTTCAAATCCTAGTGAAGATCTCAAATGTTAATTGCTGTAGTGTGTCTCCGGATACTATTGTTGCTGTAATATGCTACGGGTTGGGACAAATTATCTCAACATAAAAAAATAACATTCAGGCGGCGATAATCTCAGCTTCACATATATAGTTGTTGGAATAGAGCCATATTCCCCTTTCAATATGAAAAGACTAAAATACTTTAGACGGTAATGAGAGAAACTTGGAGAATAAGTAATAAAAGGCTTAAAGTTTTGTGCTAGATTTATGGGCAGGTGCTATGCTCTAGGCCGTAATATTTTTTCTTACTGGTTAATAAAGGATGCTAGAGTGAAGCGAAGCAAGCATGTTTTAAAGAAGTAAAAAAAAACATGACAGGGCATGGATTCGATTGAGCAAAAAAACCGATATAATGTAATTAGATAATAAAATAATAGATAACAATAGTAAATTGACTTGTTTTAAAAAAATAATTGGAACCTGCCAAACAAAGTTATTGAAATAAAAAAAATGACAAAGCTAAGACTAGCTAATCAAATGAAAAAAAATCTAAAACAAAAAAGAAAAAAAAATCAACATGATCTAACCTAAGCGAGTTTAACACATATGCAATATGTCAATACACTGAAATAAGTTAATAGAAAAAACAAAATTGAAGTTTAACTCCAAACAAATTTAATGTAGATTTTTTTTTTAAAATCAATTAAAAATAAAATAATAAAAGAAAAAACCATGAGCAAACTAACCAAACTCTATGATCTAGATCATGTAAATAAAATAACCAAATAAAAGATAAAAAATGATGAAACTCAATTTTAAAATAACAAAATGCTGATAGACAAAACATAAAAAGATATGAAATTTAAAAGAAGATGATGTATAAAAAAATTAAGTTAACTCAGATTAACCTTTCAAACTCATGATTTGAGTAATGAGACTGAGATAAATAAATAAAAAAATTTAAATAAAATCATGAAGCCCATTATAAAAAAACTATAACATTGAAGGATGAAACTAAAAAAAAAATTACAAATCAGAAAAAAAATCAATTTTAAAGATTTGCCAAAGTAAACTTAACAAAGGACAACAAATAAAAAGAATCAAGGTAATCTAGGTCATTTTTAAAATTAGTGAGAAATTTAATGAAAAACAAACAAAAAAAATAATAAAAATCAATTTTCAATTAAATAAATATTGAATGATAAAACTAAAAAAACATGAGCAAGAAAAAAAAGCAAGTAAATCTAGGTGAATCTCTTAAACATGAGTTAGTTTTTAAAACTTGCAAGCTGTGAAATCTTAGACTTGAGTTTAATCAAGAATCTCAATTTTTAACTAATTTAATATTAAAGAATAAAGTGTAAAAAAATCATTTTAAAAGATTTGTCAAAGTAAAAAAAAATAACAATACAAAGAATAAGAATCAAGTTTGATAGGAAAAAAACTTAAAGAAAATGAAATTATATAAAAAATTCTAAAATAAATTTTAAATAAAATAAATAGCAATTAAAAGAATAATAATCATATTTGAAAGAAGAAAAAACTAAAGAGAGATGAAATTAGTGAGGAACTTCAATTTAATATATTATTTCAAATAAAATAAATAGTGATAAAAAATATATTGGCCAAATATGAAAAATAAATTGAATTATAACTTTGAAATTTTGAAAAGGTGATTGTAAAAATCAGGAATGAGAAAAAAAAATATCATCAGCACCTAACTTGAGGGTTATTGGCAACACACGCACCGCTTCATTACAAATAGTACATGCACCGCTTCATCATAAATAGGAAGTTGAGACTATTAAACACTAGAAGATCTTGTATATGATAATAAATATTTTTTTAATAATATTTAATATTTATTAAAATACAAAAACAACCTCGAGTCAATTTAATAGTAACAAAAAAATCAAAATGAAAGGATGAAAAAGCCCTAATAAGATGATAATTTAGTAGGTTTTATCTTTTATCTTTAAAAATAATCATGTCATTTTACTGTGTTAAAAACTAAAAGAATTAAAAAGCACTTGAATTTGAGTGCTTGCTTTTCTATTTTTAAGAGATAACAAAGCTATTTTACTGTTACAAAATGCAAAAAAAATTATTTTACACTTGTATAATTTAAAAATAATAATCGAATCATGATAAAAAATTATCTTATCTAAAAAATTATCTTATCTAATGTGCATAATTTAAAGTTTATTGTTGAAGAGAAATCCCATAATTATACTATTTAAATAAATAATGTTACATGTCTAGATGCATAGTAATTGCTAGGAGATTTAATTTTATTTTTTTAATGTTAATGTTAATATAAAGTGATAGAAAACTTATGGAACTGTTTCATATTAAAATATTGTTAACAGTATTGACTTGACTGCTAGGGGTACTGAACGAGTTTCTGAACTGATTTATTGATATTGTGGGAGTCAATGAGAATTTTGTTAGTATTCCAAATAAATGCTAACAATTTGAGGTCCAAGATGGTTAATTTCGAATGGATTGCTCACCTACCTGCTTATAATATCTGTTCTTGTTTTGAATATGGGATCAGCAAACTTTGCCAATCTCCTTTTTTCTTCTTCTGATTTTTATGTTTATGGATAGCGGTGCAACCATCTTTTCATGGAATTTGTATTTTTTTTTATATTTTTAAATTATTTTGATGTATTAATATCAAAAATATTTTTTTAAAAAAATTTATTTTAAAATATTTTTAAGTAAAAAGTGTTTATCCCTTCAAATGAAATGAAATCAAATTATGAGGTGATAATTATGTAAGATGTCTAAAAAACACAAATCATTCTGAATGATTCCTGTAGGTATAATTATTTTAAGTAATTTAACTGTTATTATTTATTACGTTTAAATACTACCTTGGAACTATTATTGTTATTTAATATAACTTTGGCCGTGATAACATATTTATATTGGATGTCTAAAAAGTTAGGGTAATAATATGTTGGATACTATAATATATGGAACACTGTCACTTAAATATCACTATTTATTAGTTCTAACTGATAATAAAACAAAATCAATTCTAATTAACATGTTATTATATATAAATTGAATGAAAAAATATATTAATTTTATGACTTATCATGTCAAATGGTGTGGGGTTAAACATTTCATGGTAAATCCCATTCATGTTTATGAGTTATAATAGAATGAGTTGGATGCATAATAATTATATTAGGTATAAATTACAAATTTATTATATTGTTTTTTTTTTATTTGAGCATCAATTTTTTAATTTCGACTTATTATCTAATATAAAACTTTTATATATTTTCTGATAGGTTATATAGTTACCATATATAAAAACCTTGATACTTTCAACTTCACTTATATGTCATGAGGGATTTGAGCTCTGGGTAGTATATGTTCCATTGCTTCATTTTGATATTATTGAGATACACTTCCTAGATATACTAATGTGATAATTTGGTCTATCTAAGTATTATAATTTAATTCTGGGTTATTTTTTAAAAATTTATTTTTTAAAAATAAAAAATAAAAATAAAATAATAGCCAGCAATATGGAGAAAGCAGGCTGGAAAATTAAGCTACAATTTTTGAAGGAAATTCAAGACCTACTTGTATCCCATTATGCCCAAGAAAAGATAAAAAATACAAATTCATGGTCAAATTAAATGATTTTTGGATGAATTTTCATAAAAATTAAGTCCAATAATATAATTAAATTTTTAATAAGCCAATTTGATTTAATCATGAGCCAAATTAAATTTTAATTACGTTTAAGAATTAATTTGAGCTCAATTGAAGGATTTAATTAAGTGCAAAGACTTAATTATACTTTAAATGGGTCAAATTAATTTTATTTGGGGTATAATTAGTGAAAAATTAAGTCCAAGGATAAATTAAATTTTTAATAGGCTAATTTGATTTAATCATGAACCAAATTAACGTGTAATTTCAGGGTTCCAATTGAAGTTCAGGAGGGGCTTAATTGCAATAAATCTGAAGTTTAAAGTCAATTAGGTGTTCAATTGAAAGAAATTGAAAGAAAAAAAACTCAATTGAAATTTAGTAAAAATCTCTATTTTAGTCCAAAACAACGCCGTTTTACTAAAAAAAAGAAGAGAGGACCAGATGACACGTTGTCTGGTCACTGTTCATTGTCTTCTTGTTTTACCCGGTTAAAATTGGTTCGGTAACTTACTTTGTAGGTGCATCTAATATACTAAATGTCTACCAAATTTATCCAAATTTGCATGAAAATGATCATCTGCAGTTCCTCTACATCATGGTGTAAATAGTTCAGTCAGAATGACAACCTATTGGCATAGAATTCAGTCTAAACATGCCAACTTAGACAGTTTTTTCGGTAGATTTGACAGTGCATCATGCTTACTTTGAATTAACGGTTGAGATCTTTCCCAACAGAATCAAGGGCTAAAATTTTACCCCAGCGTAGACAACATTGCCCTCTTCCATCACTTATAAATAGAGGTGAATTTGATGGCCTGAGAGAGGAGAAAAATCGGGTCTAAAATCGACCAAAATCTAGCCCTCCTCTGCTCGGTTTTTTGCAATTTTTTTCTTGCCCTTTCCCTCTGCCGTTCTAGCCACCAAACAAAGTCAAAAACAGCTTCTCCACCACCAGTTCCACCACATTAAGCCACCAGCCAACCGCCGAGAGTCACCACGAGGTTTTCTCTCTCCCCCATATAGATTTTCTCCCCCCCGCTTCTTCCATTTTCTTCCAACACCACAGTTAGCTGAGGCCACTGTTTCTTTAATTAGCACCTCCATCGATTTGACGCCAAGCTGGTGACAGAAGCCGCTTCTCCTTTGCAAGGTTGCCTCCATCACTCCGCCAACTGCCGCCTCCTGCAACCATTTCGGTTGCATGCAGAATGTGAACCGCTGTTCACGTTCTACAATTGCATCTGAGCCGGGCCAGTGTTGGCCTAGCCTAAGTGTATGGGCTGGGTCCAGCCCGCCCCCTAAAAAGAAATTAAAATTCTGGCTCGGCATCAGCCCAATCATTTTGGGCCAATGTTGGCCCACCTCTTTTGGGCTGAGCTTGGCCCAGTCAGCTGGGCTAGCCTAGCCCACATGTTTTAATAATATATATATTTCTTTTTAAAAAACAAAAAAAATAAAAAAACAAAAAATTTTCAAAATTTTTAAAAATCCTTAAAAAAAATTGTGATTTTCTTAAATATTTTCCTACTAATTTTGCATAATATTTGTTTGTATAGTTACACTATAAAATACAAATTCGGTATTAAAATATCTGGTTTTCTCCAAAATATTTTTTAAAAAATAAAAAAATATAAAATATATTTTAAATCAATTTCTATTTCTAAAAATTATTTTCATTGTATATGGCCGAATCCTAAAATTTTTCCAAGTATTTTTTCATTAAAAAACAACAACAAAAATTGCATATTTTTCATGTTTTTTTTAAAAATAAAAAATAGATATTGTAACCAGTTTATGATTATTCATTAGGATTTGGACAACATGTCAAAAAAAATTTTCTAAATTTTTTATGGTCCAGATGTAAATTTTAATATTTGTGGGGTGTAAAATTACATGATAAAGTACACCCTCAAGTATTAGAGAAACAATATATAGATAAATGCGATGTTAATATTCAAATTTTAGAACGGTTAGGATTTAACTCGATAAGGTAGAAACTCTTTCATGAGGAGAGATCTACCTTAAGCCTTATATAAGACCAACAAATAGAAAACTAACTTAAAAAAAAATCAAACAACAATGCAACTTACCTTAGATAGGGTACACTAGGGGTGACGCGTCTCCTCTTGCACAACTAATCCTCTACTCAGACTCTCGTAGACCATAGGTTCCTAATAACCATAATACTATATGACAACTCCCAAAAATTAATCATAATTTTTCAACACACCATACTCCTCATCAGAAAACATGACAAGAGCTTCTATTGTCGTTAGACGATGCTTGCGTATCCCGTGACACTAAGCACATATTAAATTAGGTTGATATCAGCGACAAGTTGCATAGTATCATGGGTAATAGCAAGGGAAATTGATTGAATTTGAAGAGTTTTAGCTCAATGAAATAACTTTTTGGTCTTTAAAACATCAAAGTGTTTGGCTTTCGTTGTTATTAGATGACCCAAATGGTCAAAAAGTCTAACCCTGAATGATTTTTTTTTTCTTTCTGGAATTTGAAACCCTAAATTATGAACATGCTTTGGTTGGCTTGTGGAGACTGTAAATGATATGATCAAATTCCCAACATTGACTGTATATCTTGAAATTCTAGAGAGTGTTCACTGCTGAAGAACTTGCTTTGTACAATGGAACTGATGATACATTGCCCATCCTTTTAGGAATTCTTGGGTACACTCCTCTCTCTCTCTCTCTCTATATATATATATATATATATATATATGTTTTCTTGTTTGTGTGTTCTAAATTTGTGCTTATATGAATCATTGAGCTTATTATAGTGGCTGATTTTGATTACTTGTTTTTAAATTAGATCTGTGTTTGATGTAAAAAAAGGAAAATCTCATTATGGGTTATGAGGGGGTGACC
>NW_011500498.1:110214-131228 GCF_000495115.2 Populus euphratica
ATAAAAAAAAAAGGAGGAAAAAAGAAAAAGAGCCACCTCCTTTACTTAACACTAAATTAAGAAAGTGGGTGGGAATTCAGGGCTTAAAAATTAAAAAAGAAAAGAAAAGTGGGTGAGGTGATAAACTTTTATTGAATAATAAAAGATATGGCGGACATGAGGACACCAGCTGACGCGTACATGAGCCATAGACTATAGACACTCTTTCTTCTCTCTCTCAGACTCCACTGTACTTTGTTTTATGTCCTCCACTTGTTGCAAATGAAAAAGGATGCTTAATTCTTTTTCCTTGAGTTGATCGGTAGACATCGTTTTATGTTGTGATCATGGATATATTTTCAAGTATTTTATCTGAGAAGATAAATTAAAATATTTTATTTTTATTTTTAAAATTTAAAATCATCGCATATGAAAATATAAAACAATAATTTTAAATAAATAAAAATTTAAAAAGATTCATTTTTTTTTAATTGGAGCCTTCTGCAAAATTCAAGAATGGTTGGTGTCGAAAAATCCCAGTCAACAAGCATGCCTGAATATTTAGTTGGAGGCTTCTGAGAAACTCAAAGAATAGGAGGCGGTGATAAATTAATTTGTGGATTGATATTTAACAGGGACTGTTCAATGGACACATTTCTGCGCCCGAGCTCAATGGACTGGATATGTGTTTGTAGACCTAGAAGCTGTTCAGTTGCGTGCTAGGTTCTAGGGACGTTACAGACAACCTTGCATATGGACGATCGAGTCAAACACCATTTCTTCAATTCGCAAGCAATAAAATCACATCACAGAAGTATTTTCTCTTTTGAATGATCATGGGTTACAAAGTGATGTTTGATTGTAACATTTCATTGATGAACCTGTCTAAATTAATGGATGATGAACCATTAGGGACAGTAGCCTCTTCCGCCTCCTCCTTCCAGTGTTCGGCCTTTTCCCTCATTTTCTTACACTCTTCTCCTCCCATCAAGTTCCTGATAAGCTTCTCCACGTCTTCCCTCCTGACATTGTTGTCAATCTCCATGCCTACTCCCCATTCAACGCAAGCATAGCTACAATTTATTGGTTGATCAGCGAATAAAGGCCAACATATCACTGGCACTCCAGCACACAAGCTTTCAATAATCGAATTCCAACCAGTATGAGTTAGAAATCCCCCAACTGATGGGTGGTTCAGAACTTCCTCTTGTGGACACCAACTAGTCACGAAACAACGATTCTGAGTTTCCACTTGAAACTCAGCTGGCAAAATCGCCGACTCACCGGTAACCAAATCCGGCCTTATTATCCACAAGAACGAGATCTCGCTATTAGCTAGTCCCATGGCAAACTCAACCAGCTGCTCTGCTGTCATCACTGCTATGCTTCCAAAGTTCACATAGACAACTGACTTGGGCTCCTTGGTATCTAGCCACTGAAGGCATTCACTATCTTCTTTCCATAGATTGTATCCAATAGAGCTCAACCCATCTTGTTGAATTTGATTGAGAAGCAACTGGAGGGGACCGATGGAATACACGCGAGGAAATATAGTGGAAAGGCCATCCAAAACATCTTTCTCCAATGCATCAAAAGTATGAATAGCAATTGCATGAGCCTTAACAGAAGTCTCAGCAGCTTGCATTACAAAGTTGAATGGAAAGTCATCCGGATCTATTCTTCGAGTATACGGATAATCTTTAAGTTGGAGCGGTTTCATACCAGGGATTCCTTCTATAATTGTACTTTCAAGATAACCATTTGTTAGATAACTTTCATCTGTAAGAACGCAGGGCGTTAAAGTTAGATCATGCTGAACAATCATTGGATAGAATCATCAGATAATCACAGTTCTGTTCAAACAAGAATTTTCTTGATTATAATCTAATAACCAGGCAATCTAAATCAATGAAAAGGCCTCATGATCTTACAAAAACTTTCTTGAATAGTTTTGAGCGCACAATTGGCCTGATCTTAATTAATTTACGAAATCCAAGAATCAAGACCAGATCAACCACATGCCCTGTGACCTTTACAACAAGATCAGTACCTTTAAGTGGAAGGAAGCCCTTCTCCTTGAGGTCATGAAGCTGCTTGAATCCCATATATCCACATGCAGACATGGTGACAAGCATCACAACTGGGAGTCCAAGTTCTTCGGCAGCTGTGATGGTGAATCGCAAGAAAACATCAGAAACTAGGCAAGTAATCGGAGGATTGTCAAGTTTGGCTAGAAGAACCTTTAAGGGAGCTAACATATTGTTTTCAACAGCCATGGCAAGAGGAATAGTTCCTTGGAAGAATCTATATGTGAAGGGGGCAGGCCATCAGGGATGGTTTCAAACCGGAAGTGGGGCAAGCCATCAAGGGCATCTGGGCCTCTTGATTTCAAGAAACGTTGGTGATTGAATTCTGTGTTGACAAATGTTATGTGAAAGCCTTTGGAGTGTAAGAGTTTTGCCAATTTAAGCATGGTTTTTATATGGCTTTGAAATGGATACGGGATCAAAACCATATGAGGCATGTAATTAGCTTCTGGTTTGGATCCCATCTCTCACAACTCTCTCTATGCTTGCTTCGTTTCTTCAGAAGACTGCAGACCATGCAGTATATTATTGGATGTGAAATCTCTGCTGATATATCTCATGAATGACTATCTTTTAGGGTGTTTGTCTCTTTTTAAGTTCAAGACATGTAGCTTGATGTTGCATGTTTTGTTTAGTTCCCGATGTCACCATCGTATAGAAGACTTAGCCACGTGCTTGTGTCACGGGATCTTGTACAGGTTCAATTATTTTATTTTTCGTGGTGATTAAGTTTTAAAGAAATCAATAGTTTACATGATTCGATTACAAATTCAACGCCATTTACATTATTGGTTTTTTGAGTTAATTTGTCCGCCCAAGTCAGATTTAACAAGTATACACATGAGACAAGTATACACATGAGTTGTCAACAGACAATCAAGCTTTTCATAATTACCTTGGATTCAAGACGTTCTTTGTGGATCCCATTGATGCAATCACATTCATTTTCACATAAAACACCATTTCTCCAACAAATAATCAATAAAATCCAATCATGAAACTTGTTTTCTTTTTCTAGCATTAAAATAACTAACAGATTTATTAGAATATTTTATTTATAAATTTTTTTATTAACGTGGATATTCGAGTCAGTTTGCATGTATTACAATTAATTCTATAAATTTTAAAATTAATGATTATATAAATCTTTAGTGGTTATTATATAAATAATTAAAAATTCGAATTTAATTATCACTTGACCACTTGACCACTACTTGAATAGTTAAAAATAAAAAGTACATTTACGAGTTTGTCACATTAGTGGAGGATGAACCTTTTGCGCCCGTAGCCTTTCAGCCAACTTCTTCCACTGCATGCCTTTTACCCTCATTTTCTTTCCCTCTTCTCCTTCCATTAACATTTGGACATTGAAATCATTTTTAATCTCCACACCAACTCCCCACTCACTACCAGCATATATAGCTACTGTTTATTGCCTCACCAGAAAAAAAAGGGCCAACAAATCATAGGAACTCCTGAACACTAGCTTTCAACAGTTGATTCTCGTTAATAGTCTCTCCAGCCTCTCAAGACAACAATGGACAGAAGAGTGTGGATATACTGCTGAAAGATTTGAACGACAACTCGCTCTCATTATTAGTGATGGGGAAAGGGAGAGATGGTAGCTAGAAACATCAAGAATCTCAATTGTAGAGTGAACATCCGCGTCATTCATTAAAATAAATAATATTAATTTAATTATTAAAGAGTCTTCAAAATTTAAAGAAAAGTATCTTTTATATAGATATCAGGCATGATCCATTAAACACTTTATAAAATCAAATTATGAACTAAATTACCAAAACTAGTAGGTTAAAAATGTTATCTCGAGTCTTAACTTGGCCTTTAAATCCATGAGATAAAAATTTTTTTTATTAATATTATTGTACCTTTTCGAGCGCACGACATTATGGTGATCCTATCTTGAGCAGGAAATTGATTTTGTGGTCTATATTTTTATAAAAATAAAGTCACATCTAGTATTATAATCACTAAAAAATTTAATTGATTTTTTAGAGATTTTAAGGCAAGTGAATGAGTGTAAATGGAAGGTTTTAATACTCCTATTACATCTTACATAATATAAGTTGTTCGATGTTTGATTTGTCTTATCATTACTATGGTGTTGATGTTTTCTAATTAGTTTTCATAGGATGAGTTTGTTATAATGAATGGACTTGGGTTCAAAGTCTAAAAGAAAAAACTCTTTGTCAATATTGATTATATCTTTAGATATGTCTATAGAGTGCCTAGAAAAACCGATATAGATATCTTGAAATTTGCATTTAATTTGAATTAAATTTAATCTATGATCTAAGAGACAATTAAGATAGAAATCTAAGGAGATTTAATGTGTATAAAAACTTATTTTTACTTTAGTATTTCAAGTGTTTGCAACTCGTAAATAGTAAGGAATAGAAACAAAAAAAACTAAGTTAGAAATTTATGAAAATTCAATGTGTTTTAAAATCCTATTTTTGCCTTAATATTTCATACTTTCATGACTCATAAATTGGGAAACCAAAATTTAAAATATCTCTAATTATAATTGAAGCTTCTTTTAAGGATGTGCAATGAAATTGTTCTAAATAATATTTTGGACATAAATCTACCATTATATTAAAAATAAACAAGTTGTATTATTCTTAACAATATTTTGAACATTTACTTTTCATATGTTTCTTTGACTTTAAATTATTAAGGGATAATGAATTGTTATTTCTAGAAATATTTTAGATATTAATCGCTTGTGGTTTTTTTATCCAAATATTAACAGTAAATAATAAAAAATTATTTTCAATAATATTTTGGTTATTAACCCTTTTAAAATTTCTTTATCTAAATATTAGCAGTTAATAATAATAAATTATTCTTAATAATATTTTGAATATTTATCCCTTTGAAATTTTTTTATCCAAATATCAATAGTGAATAAAGATAAATTCTCTAAAAATAAGATTTTTATATTTTTGGAATATTGGTCAATACCCTTTGAGATTTATAAACATGTTATAAAATCTAAAATGCAAGAAAATAATTGTTTTTTGTGTTTAAAAAATCCATGCTAAAATAACATTTTTTAAAACTTTAAATATTTGATTTAAAAAAAAATATTTAAAATATATTAGAATGTTAGCCGTATACAATATAAGAAAAGCATTTTTATTATAATTGAAACACAAGTATCACGGTAAATCACAATTAAAACAACAAATCACATTAAACCACAATTAAAACGATAAACCATCACATATATTTCGTAAAACTTAGACAGTGCATGTAAGACGAAGCAGGAGGAACCCGGAAAGAAGGTCATCTAAAGCCAAATCTCATCAAAACAGAATCGGTCTCTCAACTCAAAGCCTAAACATAGCATGACCATCGTTTTCAACAGAAGGGAGTAAGTCATGTAAATATGAAAGCTAAACGTTTGAAAACCAAAACTATAACAGAAAACGTTGCTCCCGCCCGTCCTTTTTCTAATTTCTGACACTGCCATACTCGTTTCATGAAATCAGAAAGAAAACACTGGGGAGGACGCCTTTATATCATGTATATCACAGACTAAAAACCATAAAAAAAAAAAAATCATGGTCGGCTATCCTTTCTCCAGCGAGTAGTAAAGGGATGGAAAAAATATAACCTTCCTCAGAACATGCCAACGTTACTTGAACTAAAAAGGAACTTTCTTTGTGTTTTCTTTATCCTCTGGACAGACTACATTTAGGAGCACAGCTCCTTCTATACAGAAACTTAGAACTAAGGAGGTACCCGAACAGAGAAAAAAAAAATGGTGAGGGTCTTTGAAGCTCATGGTTTCTCGCGGTAGGGGAATAAGGAAAAAAAACACGCCTTCAACATAAACAATAAGCTAAACTCAAAGCCATGAAAGATTAATTAGTGGGTGAGCATATAAATTTTGTCCACACAAAAACTGCATGCTCAGAGCAAAGGGAGAAACAGGCTTGGAACAGAACAACCAACAGATGCCTAGTTTAAATATAACAAAAAAGAAGAAGGTGCGCGCAAACTGATCCGGACACCTATGAAAATCAAAAAAAAAAAAAAAAAGAGAATATAACCAAAAAGAAGAAGGTGGCTTATACCTGCAGATGTTGTTTGCTTGAATGCAAAAGATGAAGTAAAGACAGATGAAAAAGCCCTCGCCTTTTTGCCTCTAAATACCAAAGAAAGCCTTCCTTTTTTAGCCGTTAGGGGTTTTAAAAACTTTTACAGTTTTGTAAACTCCTTTTCAGGGTAGGCCAGAGCCAATCTCCTCTCTCTTTTCTCAATATCTTTGTTTTTTCTACTCTCCGTCTTCTTCTTCTCCTCTCTTTTGTGTCTCCGTCTTGTAAAGATATCAACTGTCATAATAATGCTAAGTGTCAGAAGATTAGCAATTAATATTGTTAGCATTCTGTTAGTAGTGTTTGTTAATAAAAGAGAATCTGTTAGCATTGTTAGCAATATATTGAGTGTAAAAGAAAGCATATTATCCGTGTACTGTCTTTCCAATAGTGCATATATAAAGTGAGAAATAGTAATGTAAAGAGTTAAGCAAAAGCAATAATATAACAGTGCATGAATTTCGCCTTCTGCTTCTCTGTATAAACAGATTCATTCTCTGTTCTTCTTCCTTCCTACTTTCTGCTCCTTCTTCATCTCTGTTTCATCTCTATATAAGTATCACTATCTATCAAGTCTCTCTCTATCTTCAAACTAGCAAGTTAATGCTGTGGGCCAGCAATGGACAGAAGTGTGTGAATTTGTAGCTGAAGGATCGGGAAAGGGAGAGACGCATGGCTAGAAACATCAAGGAATCTCAATTATACTTATTGAGGGATTAATTATGCACGTCCTTTATCAAATTAAATTGCCATCCAACCTCAAAATATATCAATACGGTATATTGTAGTATATTGGAGGGGATGGACGTTAATTTCTCATAAAATAATATAAATTATATATTAAAATTTTATATAATAGTTTAAATTATTAGGTGGAGATGGTTCATTAACATTACATTAGAGCTTTGATAACTAAGCAGTCACGAGTTCGATAATTCTATTTATTTAATAAAAAATAAGAATAAGATAATGTAGACTTTTACAAGTTTTAAGTTTAAATAACTTTTATTTAACAAGGTGCATTAGAAAATAAAATAAATAACATATTAGGACTTTAACTAATAACCTAAACTATTGAGTTGAGATGATTCATTGATATAATTAAATCTCTTGCATATTTTATTTTTATATGTTGAATTTTTTTAATTTTATGAATTAAATACTAATGAGGTACTAAAAATCCAAGTAACTATTGATTAATTTCTTGATTTTAATAATTAGATCTATTCTTCTAAAATATATTTAAAAACAAATTTAATTTCAATTAATGTATAGATTGATCCCAAAATATTTCTAACTACTAAACCTAACACAGAAAAATAAATAAATTCAATGGCATGCAAATCATTATTTAAGTTATTAGTTTTTTAAGATGGCAGTCAACAATCCATATACACAAGTTTTTCATGCTTTTTTAGAGTCTCCCACATGATTAATTGATGCGAATCGCTGCCTTGGTAGGAGAAACTACATGATCAATGATCTAATCACATCAACAATCCATGGTAGCTTTGAAATATGGAATGCCAGAAGTTGGCCTGCACCATGTTCGAAAATGAAGCATTTATTTATTATGATATTTAAATTCCAATAGAAGGCAACAGACAGGGAAGGAAATTCGATCTTTTCACAGACGAACGAAATTTGATCTTTTCATGAATTTTTTATTTCTAGTGTGACGATCTAATTGTTTGAAGAGATTATTTCATGGATGAACTTGTCCAAATTAATGGATGATGTACCCTCTGGCCCAACAGCTTCTTCAGCCAACCTTTTCCACTCCATAGCCTTTCCCCTCATTTTCTCACCCTTTTCCCCTTCCATTAACTCCTTCACCAGCATCTCCACTTCTTCCCTCTTGACGTTATTATCAATCTCCATTCCAACTCCCCATTCATTGCAGCTATATCTACAGTTCATTGCTTGATCAGCGAAGAAGGGCCAACACACCATTGGAACACCAGCACACAAGCTCTCAATGGTTGAACCCCAGCCACTATGAGTTAGAAACCCTCCAACTGCTGGATGGTTAAGCACTTCCTCTTGGGGACACCAACTTGTAATAAAGCCACGCCTTTCAGTTTCCTCTGCAAATTCAGCTGGTAAAACAGCTGATTCACCGATGACCAAATCTGGCCTTATAATCCACAAGAATGGGATATTACTATTAACTAATCCCATTGCAAACTCCACAAGTTGATCAGCTGTCATCACTGTAATGCTTCCAAAATTCACATACACCACTGATTTGGGTTCATACAAGAAAGTGGTATCCCATTCTGGCTACACCTTGTTAAAAATCAAATTATTTTTTATAAGCCTAATACTCCATGTTATGCTGAAAAAATGAGATTCCAAGCTTGAATCCAAAATAAATCTTCCGCTAAAAAAGACTACTAATAAATAAATAAATAAAACCTAGAATAATGCACAGTACACTCCCACCATCATAAAATTTTTATGATTTCTAGGATTATCTGATTTAATAATTGGCAGATTTTTAGAGAAGTGATTTGGAAAAGAATATTATATAAAATTTAGACGGTTCTATATATGGCATGTTTTTTGAATTATGCCGTCGAACGTACAGTATATATAAACATAATATAATATATTATATTATAAATAAAAGAAATTGTTGTCGTGATAATGTTTTATAATCATTTCTCCATCAACTTGCAAGGGAGAATCTGGATGTTTGAAAATTTAGAAAAGAATAAAGCAGCAAAATACTAAAGAAGTTGTATAATGGTGTAATAAAGCCACTTTGCTTGGGAGTTCACTTGTAATTGATGATAACTTAAATAATAAACTAGCATGTGAATTACCTTTGATTGGGGTGAAGCCTCTCTCTCTAAGAGCATGGAGCTGTTTAAATCCCATATAGCCACATGCATTCACAGTGGCATACATCACAACTGGAAGACCAACTTCTTCCCCAGCTTTGATGGAGATCGGAGCGAAGGGATCAGAAACAACGCAGGTAATCGGAGGGTTGTTCTCCGATACGGTATTTTTGAGTTGTAAAAGAAGATCTTTAAAGGGTGCTAAGAAATTCTTGTTCATGGCATCACAAAGAGAAGGTATGTCTTGGGTGGCATCAATATCTGAAGGAGGGAGGCCATCAGGAATGGTTCTAAAATGGAAGCCAGGCAAGTCGTCAAGGGCATGAGGTCCTCTTGACCTAAGGAAACGTTTGTGATTGAATTCTGTGTTGACAAACGTGATGTGAAGACCTTTGTAGTGAAGAAGCTTTGCAAGGTTAAGCATAGTCTTTAGATGACCTTGGAGTGGACATGGGATCACAACAACATGAGGCTTCGAAATGGATCCCATACCTCTCTTACGAGCTAGCTTGCTTGCTTCTCTCTGTTCACTCTCAATGATTCTTGTCCTGTCATTTATAGCCAGAAATGGATGTTTTTCTATTTCCAAATCAAGCAACTAATTAATTTCTGCATCACAGCTCACAAGTACCTTCCAAATACAAGGACTTCACAAATTAATTGTCACTATAAGCTAGAAAATCTTATCAGCAAAATTGTCTGGCAGCCTGTAACGTAACATTGCACTATCTCCAGCATCTATCAGTGGCCCTTTTTCTAGAGGTATGAATGAATGGCCAGTTATTTTTTCATTGAAAATTATTATTAAAATATATATCCAGATAATGGCAGCTAGAAAAATTTATTTATAGCAATGAACATAATGAATTGAATTAATTTAATCTAAAAAAAGTTCAAATATACAAATAATTGAAACCTTGTAATTCAATTATATACAGCATCATTCATCCTTTTCTTCTTACTGACAGTTGGATAAATTGTTTTGGAATAACGAGATTAAATCCACATAAATGTGGAAACCGGCACCACACCACCCTCTGTCTCCCTCCCTCCCTGGACCACCGGCCCTTGCTGTCATGATAGACACAACACACATTGCTAGTGCCGTGAGTTTAAAAACTGCTCAAATTGACAGCATGTCATGAGGAAGAGTGGAGCCATCCCCAACGCATTGTCAAATTTAATGTATGGAGCCAAGGGTTTTGACTATCCGAACAGTTAATTTTGAGGATATATATTTTGAGTAGGAAACATGTTAATTTTGGAGCTGTAAGATATGCATAGAAAGTAAAATATTACACATTTACTCTCAGTTGATGACTCTACAATTTACTTATTCCATAGCATTAAAAAAGAAAAATTGTACTTCATTAAACACATAAAAAATTCCATTTTTTTTAAATTTTAAAACCTAAAAACAAATATATTATTCTTCATTGTTTAAATGGAGCCTTCTGCAAAATTCAAGAACGGTAGATGTTGAAAAATCTCACTCAACAAGCATGCCTGGATACCTAGTTGGAGGCTTCTGCGAAACTCAAGAATAGTAGGCGGTGATAAATTAATTTCTGGATTGATCTTAGTTAAAAGATGACTGCCATGCCATGCCTCTGCATCATCCTTCATTTTCGGTTTAAAGCTTCCATGTCGTTTTAAGAGTCGTTTTCTTTTTAAACTCTCTTAACACAATGGTTATTTGTCAAAAAGTGTCAAAAAGAAAATAACGTAAACATCCAAATTCATTTATGTATTATGAATCAATTTGTTAAACTTTTCATAACTGCTCCATGCTAATGTTGGTATATCGCTAAAAATGTTAGGATTAATTTCATTAATGTGCAGCGATTATAAAAACATGTGCAGCCTACTCTGAAAGGTAAGGATGTTTATTGTCAAAGGCTGCAATGGTGGGTTATTGATAGCAGCTGCAAATATCAAAAAGAGCTGCACCACCCATGCGCAACCTTCCCAATTGTCAAAGTTTAGTATGCCGTTTCTCCCATTTTTTAGTCTCTCATTTCCCTCATTTTCCCAATGCTGTCGGAAGTCGGAAACTATTAATTTGACAAACGCGCCTCACTAACCAACCTCTCCAGGTTAATGGATTGATGAACCAGTTGGTATAGTGGCCACTTCAGTCAACCTTTTTCAGTCCATGACATTTTCCCTCGTTTTCTTAATCATTCTCTCCTTCCATAAGCACACAAGCTTTCAATAATCGAATTCCAACCAGTATGAGTTAGAAATCCCCCAACTGATTGGTGGTTCAGAACTTCCTCTTGTGGACACCTAGTTACGAAACAACGGTTCTGAGTTTCCTTTGGAAACTCAACCTGCAAAATCTTCGACTCATTGGTAATAGTTGAGAATAATTAGGAGAACTAATCTTTGGTTTAACTAATCTTTTTCTATTTATATGTGTAATATACAATAGTTAAGGTGGATAATATTTTTATCTATAATAATATGTACCCTCAAGCTGAGGGTGAAGGATTGACCCGAAACTTAAAATAAAAAGTAGTAAATAACGCAATAAAAAGTGAATTTATAAAGATATATACAAGTTGATTCTGAAAGGAAAGGAAAAGAATTTGAATCTTCTACTTTGCAACTTTATCTCAAATAAAATGATAATAAACTTCAACATGTTTTGTGTGAGAATAAAAAACATGATTTGCAGATAAATATGTGACACTAAAATTATTACACTAAATGTTAGGAGCAGAAACAGACAGAATCTAAAGATTTGTTAATAACTATTGAAGCCAAATAACCTCAATAATACCATTTGCTAAAGTTTTGTATTTGTTAGGATACTGACATGCAAACCCGATAAGATAAAAGGTAAGGAATCTGATAAAATGAGAAATGAAACATATAAGAATTTTTGTGATTTTTCCAATTAGACTAAATCTACAAACAAATATAGAAGAATTTTACTAAGTAAGGTGAGAATTATAACATCTCTCAAATAATAGGAGAAGAACTAAGAATTTTTCTATTATTAGGAGAAAACACATCACTTACTTTCTCACAAATACTCCCACAACTTTATAAGATTACTCTCTCTTCACTCTCCTCTTTTTCTCTCTATCTTGATGTGCAAAATAAATTTGAAGATATTGCTTATTTATAAGCAAGAATGAGGGGATAAAGATCATAAATCATGACACTAATTATGCCAATAAATTATCTCCACGCATACTCTACTAATTATGTCATTATGCCAATAAATTATCTCCATGCATACTCCACCACTTATATCAACAACTCATTTCCACTCATTTTTCTCTTCCACCAATTATGTGGATTTAATTTATTTAATTAAGTGATAACTTTATACTCTCTCAATTGAAGACTTTGATGATTTAATCAAGTCTTCACACTTGATCATTTGTGATTCTTCTATCCTTTCTATGCTTGTTATCTTCATGCTGCTTATGTTTTTGTTAGGCCGCCATAAGAGGATCTGCACCATATATGCTTATTAGTGTTAACTGGTTTGGTGAAAGCATCTACTGAGTTTTCCTTTATGTAAACTTTCTAAAAATCCACACTTTCATCTTCCACTACTTTATGAACAAAATGGTATTGAACATCTATGTATTTTGCTCTTAAATAAAACGTTAGATTCCTTGCAATATACAAGACACTTTGACTATCATAATACAAAAGAATCTTTTTTTGTTTGTGCCTGAGCTCTTCCATAAGTTTTTTTTTATCCATATTACTTCTTTACAAGCTTGTGTAGTTGTCATATACTCAGCTTGTATTGTGGATAACACTACAATAGTCTAAAGTTTAGAGATTTAGCTTATAACTCCTCCTACAATTATAAACACATAGCCTGTCATCGCATGTCCCCCACATGGCGATTCAATGATTTTTCATTATACTTGTTACTTTGATTTATTAGTTCATTGGAGTCGCCATCTAATATTTAATGAAAGGCTACTAGAAAACCCTGGTGCACTAGTCGTTACCAGAAATTCAAGGATAAGAAACTGATTATGAATAAAAAAAGTATTAAAACCTCTAAGAAAACCCTACTCAAGATAAGTTGCTTTACAATTTAATATAATTTAAAATTTTAAAATATTAATTAAATTCTAAGATTTTAATAAATCAATTATTAAATCCCAAAATACACGTAAAAACATGTTCTTATATTTTCATGGAAAATATAATATAATTTTATTTATCCTTAAATATTTAACTATATTCAAATTAAATACTTCATTTTTTTGTCTTTTTGATTTTTACAATTCAATAACATAAATAAATAAAAATACAAACATACACTTTTATGTACCTTTTACTATATTTTTCTGTTACAATTTTTTACAACATAATATAAACTAAAAATATTTAACAGAAGTTTAAATACATATTCTAGCATGTAAAAATTACAAAAAGTCCCTAAAGAGTCCAAGAATTGCTGAGGAGGTCCTCAGGAACTGTGGAAGCACTGCAGCGTCTGGTCCACGCGCTGCCGCCATTGGCGGGCGCGTGGCCCCAGGAGCTGCGGTGAAAAGACCACAATGGGGGAGATCCGAAATGGCTTCCTCCCCTCTTCACTTTCCCCACCGGCGACGATAACGCCGTTACCTGCAAAACAACCAAAAACACAACAAGCAATTCTATTGTAGCTCTTCTTTCTTTGTTTTCAGTCTGACTTCTCTTCCTTCAGATCTGCCACATCTGGAGCCAGGCGTTGCACGCACTGCCAACAGACTGGGCATGTGGATGGCTGGATCGGCAACTCCCCTCCTCCCATTTCATTTATGCAACAGCGGTGTTGTCCACCGCTGCCATGGTTGTGGGACCGGCACCCATCCAAGCTTCGGTTTTCTGCCCCTTCTTCACTATCCTCTAGCCTCCTTCGAATCTGTTTTGCTGCAGATCGGTTGATAAGTTTTTTTTTGTTCGTGCTCTTCTCCTCTGTTTCGTGTACTGACGGCAAGGAGGAGTGCTGGGGGTGTCCCCTCTAGGGAAAGGGACAACGGTGGGTCTATGGGCATTGCTATGTTCGGGCTGTTACCCGCAGCTGGAGAAGGGAGCAGTTGAGAGGGAAGATCTGTTGAAGTGGGGGAGTGGCCGGAGATGGTGTTCACAGCGACTAAGGAAAAAATTGGCTGTGAAGGAACAACCCTGGTGAGATGAAGGGAGAGTTTGGCCGAGTTGGGTTTGTGAGGGAGAAGGATTTGATTATCCTTTGGCCAGGCAAAGGGGGGAAGAACAACGCTTGTGGGTTTTTTCAAGGTCAGGGAGGGGCGTCTGCTTTGGTTTTGGAAAAACCAATGGGTCAGCTGAGAAAAGGAAATAAAGTGGAAAAATGGCTAGAGGGCTAGGGAGCCAAGCTCTTGGCTGGCGAGAAGAAGGGAAAAATCGTGATCAAGAGGGAGCGGGTGGCGGCTTGGAGAAGGGATAGATTTAAGGTTTCACTTTCTTTTCTTTAAACCGAACCCCTTTTCTTTATGAAATTTTCTTCCTTAACATTCAAAATTGCCCCCTTTTTTCCCCCCCCTCTCCTCCCACCAAGTTTTTCCCTTTTATAGGTAATAAAATTTATTATTTTTTATTTGCTTGGTTTCCGAGCAACTAAAAAAAACAAATTGATCCTTCATTGTTTTCTATCCATATTTGCTTCCTTGTAATTTTGATTTTTTTTTTTTAAAACAAGCAATATCAACGTCAAAACAACAAGAAAAATCAGTGATTATAAAATTAACGCATTAAAAACTGAACGCGTTCAAAATACCTTTAAAAATTTAATTCTTCTGAAATGATGTTGAAAATGCTAAAACGATGCAAATATATCAAAGTATATCTTTTTGGATTTTTCATTGCTATTTTTGATTTCTTAAAAAAATTTATCAAAAATACGGGTTAAAAATTAGGTAACAACACTTGTAGTGGATTTTGTTTTCTCAAGGTCGCTGGCAAAATCTAAATCAACACAACATTTGATAGTAAATTCTAATCTTTATAACATAATATGACATCTGAAGTACCCTTGATGTATCTTAAGATCTTCTCAATAGTATTTTAATACTCTTTACCAGGATTTTCCATGTATCGACTAGTTGTTTTCATTGATTATGTAATGTTCAATCTTATACATATCATGACAAACATTAAAATTTCCACTATACGATACTTGAGACATTTCCATCCTCTTTACTTCATTGCTAGGAGACATGCTTAAGGATAATTTAAAGTTAATAGGAAGTAGGGTGGAAATTCCTTTATAATCTTGCATGTTGAAGCGTCATAAGATCTTTTTTAAATAATTCTTATGAGAAAGCCAAATCTTTCTCTTACTTCTGTCTCGGTGAATTTGCATTCCTAGAATCTTATTTGTTGGTCCCAAATCCTTCATATCAAACTCCCTAGCTAACTATGTCTTTAATTCTTGGACTCGATCTTTATGGGGGCCTATCACCAATATGTCATCCATATATAACAACAAAATGATGAAATCTTTTTCAAACCTTATGTGATATGTACAATGGTATAAACTGAGTCTATTGTATCCAAAGCTAATTATAAAGGAATCAAATATCTTGTACCAACATCTCGACGCCTATTTGAGATCGTATAGAGATTTGTTCAACCTGCAAACCATGTTTTCCTTGGTTGCTTTAGCAAAACCCTTTGATTGGAGCATATAAATTTCTTCTTCAAGTTTTCTATGAAGAAATGCAATTTTCACATCTAACTGGTCTAAGTAAAGATCAAATATAACATACATCGCCAAGACTACTCTAATTGTAGTAAGTCATACCATCGGGGAAAATATCTCATTAAAGTCTATTCCTTTTTTCTAAGCATATCCTTTCACCACCAATCTCACAAGATATCGCTCCACTTGATCATTGCCATCACGTTTTATCTTGTAAACTCATGTGTTACTAATGACCTTTCTTCGTTGTGGTAGTGGAACAAGGTCTCAAGTATTATTCTTGCATTGCTGCCATCCATGTAGATCCATCTATACTTTTGATATCCTCGTGGAAAGTTGATGGCTTTCCATCGTCTGTTAGAACATAGTATGCAATGTTGCTCTCAGTAACATATTATGAGTGCTAAGCTGATGGTCTTGTTTCATGAGTTTACCTTATTTTTTTTTATTCTTCATGCTCTGGTGTAACTTTAGAAGAAGTATGATTCTAAATATTTTTCTTCTTAACTACTGTAGTCTCATTTAAAATGCCATTATATTCTTTTATTTGTATTTTATCTTCTATAAATATGACATCTCCAATAATGACTATCTTGTAGGCAATAGGATCCTATAAGTGATACCCTTTCACTCCATCAACATATCCCAAGAATACATATTTTTTGGATTTTGAATCCAACTTGTTGACTTTTTTAGTATTGTACATCACGTACACATGACTTCCAAATATATGCAATCGAGAATAATTATTTGGCTTTCCAGTCTACATATCCATTGATGTCTTCAGCTCAATTGCAGTTAATGAAGATCAATTTATCACATAACAGGCAGTACTGACAGCTTCTGCCCAAAATGACTTTTTTAGACCTATAGTTTTCAATATTGCCCTTATTCTTTCTAATAGAATTATGTTCATTCACTAAGCCACTCCATTCTACTATGCAGTGTATGCCGTTATGAACTGCCTTTTGATACCTTTATATTGATAGAAGTTATCAAATTCATCACTGGTATATTCTCCTCCATTATTAGTCCTCAAACATTTGATTTTCTTTTCAGATTCAAGTTCTACCCATGCTTTGAAAGTTTTAAAGACTACAAACACATCTGCCTTTTTTTAACTGGATAAACCCAACATCATCTAGAGAAGTTATCTATGAATGATACAAAGTATCTTGCTCCTTCTAAGGGTACAACTGGTGTTTGCCAAACATCATAGTGAATCAGGTCTAAGATGCATTTGCTCTGAATTGTTGATGTGCCAAACTTCAACATGTGTTGTTTACTTGTAACACGATGCTCAGAAAAATATAAAGTAACCTTTGTAAGCCCACAAAGTAACTTCTGATCAAAGAGAATTTTCAAACCTTTTTTTGACATGTGACTTAGTTTTTAATGTCACATTATCGTCTTCTTTTCTATAAGACTAACTGATGTAATTGATGCTTCTTTCCCATTGTCGCACGATAGAAAATCCACGCGGCGTTGGCTCCAACAATTTTTCATCGTTATTATTTGATTTGATCTTGTTGGATTCGTTAGGAGTCGCCACCTAGTATTTAATTGAAGATTACTAGGAAATCCGATTGTACTAGTCTTGTCAGAGATTCACGGGTAAGGAACCGGTTGTGGTTAGGAAAGATATTAGCACCCCTAACACACCTTACCTGAGGTAAGCTGCTTCATGGACTTGATGTGTTAAAGAAGTTTTAAAAATTTTGTCTTTTCATCCAAAAATATAACTTTCATACAAATTTATACTTCTATACCATGATACAATCAAAATATTAAATCCTTCTTCATTCTCTGCAATTTTATCATAAATAAAAAGAAACATTCATAAGATAAATACAAGCACACACATGCACTTTCCCTGTATTTTTCTTTTCTTTTCTTTTTATTCTTTTTGTTTTTTTGTTTTTCATATTTACAAAATACAAATAAAAATTCAAACTAAACAAATATTACATTAAACAGTTTGAAAATTACAAAATAACTCCTCAAAACTCCATAAGAGTGCTGGGAAGTCCTTCTGAGTGGTGTGAACAATGCTCGTCAATAGTGGCAGCGCGTTGCTCCATGCACCACTGCCACTGCAGGTGGCAGAATCTAGTGGACCAGGAACCTCTTTCTCTTTTCTATCTTCCTATGCCGGTGGTGACCTACAAAACAAGAACAAAAAAAAAACAACCTAGACAATTTACTTTGATTTTTCATTTATTTTTGAAATCTCATTTAGCTTTTTTTTTTCCTTTTTTTATTTTTATTTTTGGGTTTCATCCACATTACAAATTATAAAAATTCAAAACAAAATAAAAATTACATTAAATAATTTGTAATTTACAAAATAGCCCTAAAAAATTCAGAGACGGTTCTGGGATGTATTCTGGGTCTGCAGGAATAGTATCGGCGCGTTGTTCCACGCATCACCACCACTGGCGGCGCGTGGGTTATTGTTGGAGTGCAGTCCATTGTATCTGAAACCGCGCGATCTCCTCCTCACTCCTGCTTCAGCGATGAGCTATAAAACCAGAAAAGAGTACTCCTGAAATAGTACAAATTAAGCCATCATACATCTTTAATTTGATGGTGCCAATGTCAACAATTTTTAAAGCATAATTATCACCCTGAACACTATGCCTCTAGAGATGGATTCATATATATGAAATCAATTTCGATTAGGAGTCATATGTCATATTGATCCTGAATCTATTAGCTAGACCTTAGTGAGCTTTTCTTTATTTATAGAGATTGTCGTTGCTTCACTATATAAAACCTCGCTATTTTTAGAGGTGCTTGTAACACATCTTTGAGGTTTTGATAACTCTATAGTATTATGTGTACTCTTTTTAAACCAACAATTCTTTTTGAAGTGCCGTTTTTTGCTATAGTTATAGCATTTCATAATTTTCTTACATCTTGATTTGGACCTCCCATGTTTTGGACTCCCACTAGAGTCACGCTTTGTTGATCTTCCTCTTGACATCAACAACATCGTTGCTTGGTTTGAACTGTTTTCATCTCATTTGTTTCTATAATTATCTTCTTCTTCCAAGATAGCAAATGCAACATCATCAAAGACTAAATAGTTTGAGAGGATATTATTGGTCAAGTTGATAATGAGCTAAGTAGGCGAATCAGGAAGACTTTAACGTAGAAGCTCTACATATTCATTTTTCTCTATTTGTTGACCCAACGTAGTGACTTGTGAAAATAGAGTTCTTATTGTATTGATATGGTCAGTCACCGTCGTGGTTTCTACCATTTGAAGGGTATAAAGTCTCAACTTCAAGAAAATCTTATTGTGCAAAGATTTGGACTCGTATATCTTTGTCAGAGTATCTCATATCTTCTTAGCTGTTTTATTCTCCGCCACACTTGATAATACTTTATCGGCTAATGCTAAATGTATGTTAGCATTAGCATTGCCATCCATCTCATTCTATTTTGCATTGTTAGTAATCTTCTTAGGCCAATCGCTGCTAAGAAATTATCTTTCTTTAAGATTGTCTTGATTCTTATTTTTCAGAGTGAGAAATTGCTCCCTTTGAACCTCTCAATCTAATACTTTGCTGTCATTTTATTCACTGTGATCTATTAAGTTATCACTGTTACACATATCTATAACGTATATAGAAATAGAATTGTGTCAATAATACTTCACTAAGTTCTTAGGAAAGATTGGAGGAGTCACAAACAATCCCGCTTAAAACTTGATCTCCTTAAATAGAACTTCCTAGATTGTATTTAATCACCACACTGACTTTCTATACATGCCAATAGTAATGTATGTGAACAGTATCGTATGGATGAACAATTCCATATATATGAATAGTAACTATATACACAAATAACTTTTGTATGTTAACAACACCAACCAAAAAGCTCTGATACTACCGTTAGGATACTGACATGCAAACCCGACAAAACAAAAGGTAAGGGCTGGAATAAAATGATAAATAAGAGAAACAAGAATTTAAATGTTTTATCCAAAGATGCTACGTCCACGGGCAAGTATAGAAGGATTTTACTAAGTAATGTAAGAATTGCAACTTCTCTTAAATAATAGAAGAACAACTAAGAATCTCTCTATTACTAAGAGAAAATATCTCACTTACTCTCTCACAAATATCTCACTCTCCTCTTCTTCTCTCTATCTTGGTGTGCAAAATAAGTTTGGAGGCATTGCCTATTTATAGATAAGAGAGAGGAGACAAAGGCTATGAACCATGACACCAATTATGCCACAAATTATGTCAATAACTTATCTCTATTCATACTCCATCAATTATGCTAACAATTCATCTCCATTTATTTTTGTCATCCACCAATTATATAAATTTAATTGATTTAATTAAGTAGTGGCTTTACAGTACTATCTTTAGTAGAGAATCGAGCAACTGTATATTGCTTAAGATAACCAAAGTACACTAGATAACTATCCATGGATTTTCTATAATCAATACTACTTGCAAAATCTGTATTTGTAAAGTCATGTCATGGAAAGGAAGAACTATGAGTAATATGTAGGCTATGTGTTATAGTACCAATAAAATAATACAAAATGCATTTAATATCAGCCCAATAAAAGTTTTGTATGAGTATGTAAAAATGTATAAACTGATATATTTTGTTAATAATAAATCAAATATATGGTCCCGTAAAAATAAGATATTGAAAAGTATTTATAATTTCATGAAAACGTGTAGCATAAAAAACAAAAAATGTGATAATATGATAATTTTGAATGTAAAGATAGAAGTATTAACATATTTTCAAGATATCATGTATGTTCGAAAATGGAGCATTTATTTATTATGATATTTCAGTTCCAATAAAAGGCAAAAGACAGCGAAGGAAATTTCACCTTTTCACATACGGACGAAATTTGATCTTGTCATGAATTTTTTATTTCCAGCGTGACGATCTAATTGTTTGAAGAGATTATTTCATGGATGAACTTGTCCAAATTAATGGATGATGTACCCTCTGGCCCAGCAGCTTCTACAGCCAACCTTTTCCACTCCATAGCCTTTCCCCTCATTTTCTCACCCTTTTGCCCTTCCATTAGCTCATTCACCTGCATCTCCACTTCTTCCCTCCTGACGTTATTATCAATCTCCATTCCTACTCCCCATTCATTGCAGCTATATCTACAGTTCATTGCTTGATCAGCGAAGAAGGGCCAACACGCCATTGGAACACCAGCACACAAGCTCTCAATGGTTGAACCCCAGCCACTATGAGTTAGAAACCCGCCAACTGCTGGATGGTTAAGCACTTCCTCTTG
>NW_011500498.1:131768-137449 GCF_000495115.2 Populus euphratica
CATCTCCACAGAAATGGTGACCAACCAAATCGCAAATTCAACGTTTTGGTTGATGTCATTAAATTAATTATATTAACATTACACTCCGTAATACAGAGTAGATATTGTTGGTGGAAAAGACCACTCATGATGGCTTTGAAACACTCAAGGAGAATAAAACACGCTATTTTCTTTTAATAACAAAAAACTTACAATAACTAAAAGCTTTTAAACACACCATCTCTTTTTTTCTAGTGTTTCTTTCTTATATTTCCCATATACAATAACATCAAATTAGCTGTCTATTTATATACAAATTAAAAGTAAGAAAAAATTAAAGTTCAAGTGTGAATATATATCTTTAGCGGTGGTGTGAAGACAGCTAGCAGTGGTTGTCATCTTTGATTTTTTTTTGGATTGAGTTTTGTCGCACCCTCGTGGCAGAGCGCAACGACCAACGATTGATTTCAGGGTTTTTTATTTTATTGTTTATAAGGGAGTCGCCACCTAGTATTTTGGTCACTAGGAACCCTAAATGGTTTTTCAGAGATTCCAAGGCAAGGGACTAGTTGCATAAAGGGAATGTATTAGCACCCTTAGTACGCCCTACCTAAATTGCTTGGTGTTTATAAGCTACTTGGTGTTTGGTCTGCCTTATAATTGCTATGGTGTTGGTGTTCTATTAATTAGTTTTTCTAGGATAGGTTTGCTATAATGAGTGATTTGGGTTAAAAGTCTAAAAGAATAATGCTTGGCCAATATAGATCATACCTTTAGATATGTCTATAAAGTTTCAAGGGGAATCAATGCAGATCTCTTGAAATCTGTGTTTGATTTAGACTAAATTTATTAAGAAAGAAATCCAAGAAGATTCAATGTGCTTTAAAAGCACATTTTTCCCCTCTTATTTCAAGAGTTTGCGACTCATAAATCATGTAAGTTTCTTGGCTATTAAAAAATCACAAGGAGGAGGGATAAAATTTTTGAAATCTAAAGTGCTTTAAAAATCTATTTTTTTTATCTTAGTGTTTTATACTTTCACAGCTCGTAAACCATGGAGTAAAAAAATTAAAATGTCCTCGATTATAATCAAGGCTTCTTTCAAGGATGTATACGGATTTATTATTCCTAGAAAATTATTTTTGATATTTACCACTCTAAGTTTCTTTATCAAAATATTAACAGTGAATAATAACAAATTACTCCCAATAATATTTTGGATATTCGTCCTTTAAGGATTTCTTTATCCAAACATTAGCAGTGAATAATAAATGAATTCCCCTCAAAATAAGATTTTTATATTTTTTTAGAATATTAGCCAATACCCTTTGAAGTTTTACAAACATGTTGTAAAATCTAGAAATGCAAGAAAATAATTTTTGTGTTTAAGAAATCCATGCGAAAACACCATTTTTAAAACTTTTAATATTTTTTATATACAAAGAAACATTCAAAACATGTTAGGGTATTGATCATATGCAACATATAAAAAGGAAAAGAAAAAAAAACCTCTAAAGCCAAAACTCATCAAATAGAATTCGATCCATCAAATCACTCCAAACCTAAACATAGTATGACCTATTATTTTCAACAAAAAAGAGTAAACCCGTATCACATGAGAAAAAAAAAAAACAAACCTTTGCACAAAAACATGATCTACAGCTCCAAAATCAAATAAGATAATCATGGACACTAGTAGGAAGTCATGGAGAAAAGGAAGGAAATCAGACAAGGAGGGTTGTGCAGTGAAAAAGGAAGGAAATCAGATGGGGAGGGGTGTATGCTGCAAAGTGTTATTTCTTTATGCGGTACAGTAGAAATCCCGTCATTTTATGATGATCCAATTGCAACCAATTTCCTTCTGATTTCATCTTCAATTCAATCCCTTATTTTATCACTTCTTAATTCAGTCCTTGGTCTAAAAAAATCCTTCAAATCAGGCTTGCGAACTTGGGTAAAAATCCTTCTCACTGTAGGAATCTCTACTTTCATACTAGATATTCAAATGTGAATATCTAGAGCTTTTGATATCAAAATTAAGCGATTCAAAAGCTCAAATTCATCTACACATCTAAGACTACAAGTTTGATGAAAGAGTCGAAGTGAGATAAATTTTTTTTCATAATAAAATCTAACAATAATTTAGTTGGTCGAAAGGGATGTCCGGGTCTAACACAAAAACTGACGAATGTTGAGAATCTTGATTTGAATGAGAGTATGAAATAAAAATAAAAATCATAAAAACTAGGCCAAAAATAGAGTTTTTTTTAGTGCAGACTTAAGTCAATATCCTTCTCGTAACAGAATTTTTTACCTTCACGTTAGATATTCAAACGGGAACATCTTGAGCCTTTGATATCGAAATCAAGTGATTCCAAAGCTCAAATTCATCTACACGTCTAGGACTACAACATTGATGAAGGAATCAAAGTGAGATAAAATCTTTTTACAAAACAGAAACTAGTAGTAATCTAGTTGGTCAAAAAGGTTCTTGATTTGACAATACTGAGCATCCAAATCTGATTGATAATCTGCTCTAAACACAATGATCCCTAGGACCTAATAAAGGTGTACGTCAATTTTTCAACATGTAATAAGTGACAAAATATACCTAGGATGGTCAGATATCGTACGAAACTGAGTCAGAATCAGAGTCTAAGTTGGAATAAAAAAATACGACAGTAGCAGAACTATTTTTTTAGTGCAAATTCTGAGAGATTTATTCAACCTTAAAGACCAGATAAAAAAGGAACAAATTTAGCATTATGAAGACTCTTGATCAACTTAAGAAAACTAATGATTTTAGCAGCAAAGGGGAAAGATAAAGAGAGTAGAAAACAACTCAAACAGGGTTTCAAAAAAATATTTCTTTTTTCTGCTTTTGTCAAACTTCTAGCAAACATGAGTTAAACTCCTACACTAAGTTTAAAAGAGGTATACACCATCTCCAACACGTGGGGTCCAAAATTGAGTAACAACAGTATTTATAGGAGAAGTTTTGCTAGGTTTTCAAAATAGTCCCTCAACTTTTCCTTTCTTTTTCATTTCATTCTTTTTTTGTAAATTTTTATTTTTTGATTTTTGAATTTTTTTTTGAAAACAACCAATATCAATGTCGACTCAAAGAAAAATCAGTGATGATAAAATTAACGTGTTAAAAGTTGAACACGTTTAAAATACTTTTGAAAATTTAAATTTTTCTAAGATGAGGTTGAAAATGCAAAAAATGATGCAAATATATCAAAATGAATTTTGGGGGGTTTTCATTGTTTTTTGCTATTTTTGATTTTTTTTTGAAAATTTATCAAAAACATGGGTGAAAAATTGGGTAGCAACAATTAGCAAAATCTGAATTGACATAACCTTTGTCAGTAAATTCTGATCTTCCATAACATAATGCGACATCTGAGGTACCGTTGATGTATCTTAAGATCTTCTTAATAGTATTCCAATGCTCTTTACTAGGATTTTCAATGTATCAACTAGCTGTTCTCATTGCTTATACAATGCCCAGTTTTATACATATCATGACAAACATTAAAATTCTCACTATTGATGTATATTGTACTTGAGACATCTCCATCCTCTTTGCTTCATTACTAGGCGACATACTTAAGGATAATTTAAAGTTAATAAGAAGTGGGGTGGAAATTGGCTTGTAATCTTGCATGTTGAAGCGTCGCAAGATCTTTTTCAAATAATTGTTATAAGAAAGTCAAATCTTTCTCTTACTTTCATCTCGGTAAATTTTCATTCCTAAAATTTTATTTGTTGGTACTAAGTCCTTCATATCAAACTCCCTAGCTAACTGTATCTTTAATTCTTGGACTCGATCTTTATGAGGGCCTATCATCAATATGTCATCCACATATAACAACAAAATGATGAAATCTTTTTCAAACCTTATGTAATACGTACAATGGTATAAACTGAGTCTGTTGTACCCAAGGCTAATTACAAAGGAATCAAATATCTTGTACCAGCATCTCGACGCCTGTTTGAGACTATATAAAGATTTGTTCAACCTGCAAACCATGTTTTCCTTGGTTGTTTCAGCAAAACCCTCTGGTTAGAGCATATAAATTTCTTCTTCAAGTTTTCTATGAAGAAATGCATTTTTCACATCTAACTACTCTAAGTAATGATCAAATATAACACACATCGTCAAGATTACTCTAATTGTAGTAAGTCGTACTATCAGGGAAAATATCTCATTAAAGTCTATTCCTTTTTTCTAAACATATCCTTTCACCACCAATCTTGCATGATATCGCTCCACTTGATTATTGACATCATGTTTTATCTTGTAAACTCATTTGTTTCTAATGACCTTTCTTCTTTGTGGTAGTGGAACAAGGTCTCAAGTATTATTCTTGTATAAAGCTTTAATCTTCTCTTGCATTGCTGCCATCCATATACATTCATCTGTGCTTTTGATATCCTCGTGGAAAGTTAATGGCTTTCCATCATCTGTTAGAACATAGTATGCAATGTTGCTTTCAGTAACATATTCTGAGTGCCAAGCTGGTGGTTTTCTTTCATGAGTTTATTTTATTTGTTTTTATTCTTCATGCTCTGTTGTAACTTCAGAAGAAGTATGATTCTAAATATTTTTCATCTGGACTGTTGTAGTCTCATTTAAAATGCTATTATATTTTTCTATTTGTATTTTATCTTCTGTAAATATGACATCTCTACTAATGACTACCTTATAGGTAGTGGGATCCTACAAGTGATACCCTTTCACTCCATCAACATATTCCAAGAATATATATTTTTTGGATTTTGAATCCAGCTTGTTGACTTTTTTAGTATTGTACATCACGTACACATGACTTCCAAATATATGCAACTGAGAATAATTAGTTGGCTTTCCAGTCTACATCTCCATTGATGTCTTCAACTCAATTGCAATTGATGAAGATCGATTTATCATATAACAAGCAATATTGATAGCTTTTATCCAGAATGACTTTCTTAGACCTATAGTTTTCAACATTACTCTTATTCTTTCTAATATAATTATGTTCATTCACTTAGCCACTCCATTTTGCCACGTAGTGTATATCGTTGTGAACTGCCTTTTGATACTTTCATATTGACAAAAGTTATCAAATTCATCACTGGTATATTCTCCTCCATTGTCAGTCCTCAAACACTAAATATTTGATTTTCTTTTCAGATTGAAGTTCTACCCATGCTTTGAAAGTTTTAAAGACTGCAAACACATTTTTCTTTTTTTTAATTGGATAAACCCAAAATCACCTAGAGAAGTCATCTATGAATGATACAAAGTATCTTGCTCCTTCTAAGGATACAACCGGTGCTTGCCAAACATCATAGTGATTCAAGTCTAAGATGCATTTGCTCTTAGTTGTTGATATGCCAAACTTTAACATGTACTATTTTCTTATAGCACGATGCTCACAAAAGGTAAAGTAACCTTTGTAAGCCTAAGAAGTCTGATCAAAGAGAATTTTCAAACTTTCTTTGACATGTGGCCTAATTTTTTATGCCACATCATCGTCTTTTTTTCTGCAGGACTAGTGATTAGTACTTAAAAGTGCATTTTTATCATGGTTTTATATCATCATTTTGCACTTGAAGTATCAATAACTCCTTAACTAAAGCATGTTTTATAATAATATATCTAAAAATATAAGATACCTTTAATTTGTGGTAAATATTCATTTTAAATACAG
>NW_011500498.1:137499-139060 GCF_000495115.2 Populus euphratica
TAACATATTCTGAGTGCCAAGCCGGTGGTCTTCTTTCACGAGTCAACTGTCGAACTTCAGGAGTTTCAGACTCTATTTGTTCTTGCTTTTCATGATCTGATGCAGCTTCAGAAGAAGTATTATTCTGAGTATTTTTCATCTGGACTGTTGTAGTCTCATTTAAAATGCTATTATATTTTTCTATTTGTATTTTATCTTCTGTAAATATGACATCTCTACTAATGACTACCTTATAGGTAGTGGGATCCTACAAGTGATACCCTTTCACTCCATCAACATATTCCAAGAATACATATTTTTTGGATTTTGAATCCATCTTGTTGACTTTTTTAGTATTGTACATCATGTACACATGACTTCCAAATATATGCAACTGAGAATAATTAGTTGGCTTTCTAGTCTACATCTCCATTGGTGTCTTCAGCTCAATTGCAGTTGATGAAGATCGATTTATCATATAACAGGCAGTATTGATAGCTTTTGCCTAGAATGACTTTCTTAGACCTATAGTTTTCAACATTACTCTTATTCTTTCTAATAGAATTATGTTCATTCACTTAGCCACTCCATTTTACCATGTAGTGTATATCGTTGTGAACTGCCTTTTGATACTTTCATATTGATAGAAGTTATCAAATTCATCACTGGTATATTCTCTTTCATTATCAGTCCTCAAACATTTGATTTTCTTTTCAAATTCAAGTTCTACCCGTGCTTTGAAAGTTTTAAAGACTACAAACACATTTGCCTTTTTTTTAATTGGATAAACCCAAACATCATAGTGAATCAAGTCTAAGATGCATTTGCTCTTAGTTGTTGATATGCCAAACTTTAACATGTATTGTTTTCTTGTAACACGATGCTCACAAAAAGGTAAAGTAACCTTTGTAAGCCTAGAAAGTAACTTCTGATCAAAGAGAATTTTCAAACTTTCTTTGACATGTGGCCTAGTTTTTGATGCCACATCATCGTCTTCTTTTCATGTCAACTAGCTAATGTAATTGACGCTTCTATCCCATGATGTGTTTCTCCTATTAATACAAACATGTTTACAAATGTCGGCTAATATAATTGACGCTTCTATCCCATGATGTGTTTCTCCTATTAATACAAACATGTTTACAAATGTCTTTCTTGTCTTTAAAACCACTAGTGCTTCTTTGATAATTTTTATTATTTCATTATTGTTTGGATCTTACAACCAAGACTATCAAATTATCCTATGGACAAAAGATTCTTCTTTAAGTCTTTTATATGTCGTACTCCTGAAATAGTACGAATTAAGCCATCATACATCTTTAATTTGATGGTGCCAATGCCAACAATCTCTAAAACATGATTATCACCCATAAACACTGTGCCTCCAGAGATGAGTTCATATATATGAAATCAATTTCGATTAGGAGTCATATGTCATATTGAATCTATTAGCCAGACCTTAGTGAGCTCTTCTCTATTTATAGAGATTGTCGTTGCTTCACTATATAAAACCTCTTTATCTTTAGAGGTGCTTGCAATACATCTTCGAGGTTTTGATAACTCCACAGTATTCTCTATACCC
>NW_011506135.1:0-2512 GCF_000495115.2 Populus euphratica
TTATTACTATTACTACTACTACTACTACTACTACTATTATTATTATTATTATTATTATTACTATTGTTGTTGTTGTTATTGTTGTTTTATTATTGTTATTTATAATTTGTACAAATAACCTCCCTGTGGTTCGACCCCGGTCTTGCCGGGTTATTTATTACTTCGACACTCCTACACTTGGGAGAAGACATCAATCTTTTAGTCGTGTCACTTTCCTAGGACTAGATCCACCGAAAACACAAATATTTCTTATGTGATGACTTGAGAAACTTGCCATTTCTACACACTTCTATATTTTATAAATGTATGGGTTGAGTGGAAATGAAGGGAAGGAAGAGAGGATTTTATAGATGAGAAATTAAAAGGGCAATCATACCACTTATATGTAGGCCAGCTGGAGTCTCACACACTCTCTCTCTCTTTATTTATTTATTTATTTTTGAAAAAGCATGTCTATGTACAGGTAGTTGTAGTTGTGATTGTGGCTCACATCTTCCCTTTGTTTTACATCCAAGAATGGCTTAAACGCCCTCTATGGGTCGGGGATAGGTTTCCCATCTAATTTTTTAAAAAACTGGCAAACAAGGTCTTTTTTAGTCAGATTCCCAAAACTATGTCAAGCATGTTCTTTATGAAAATGGGTTCATAAGTTATGAATTGCACGATGCTTATCTCGACTATGATGAGACTTAAGAGTCAATAGAAGATTATCTAAAGACTCCTCACTCAGGCCATCCTTAATGAATTGTATTTTATCTTCACGGTTTATAGATACCATTCCTAAAGAACGACATTGTGCATTACAAGTCCATCTAGCACATTAATGATAGACTTTCAATCGTTTTGCATGATGTTTCTTTGTAAAAGTGCTTTTACCTGTTCTAGGCATATGTGAAATGAAGGAGTTAGAGGACTCACCTGATAATAGATCCTTTGCTTCAATCAACCAGCGAATATCTTCAGGAATTCCATGATTCATTACCAATCTCAATCTTGCACATCTAGCACGGTAAATTTTTGTAATCGCATTCTGAGGTAGAGCAGAAAAATACTTTTTCAAGTTTTCAAGATTAGTGTCCATGTTCAAATGAGAATTGGAAGAGAGATTCAAAGAATTGCACAAATATATACACAGATATTAGTTATTATGGGAAACTGAAAGAACCGACTTAAATCACGGAGTACCGTTGTCCGCCATTTGACCGGGGTGAGAGAAGCTAGCAAAAATCATTTAAAAAGAAACACAAAAACAATGTGAGAAAAACAAAATAATCAACCTTTATCTACAAAATCATTCAAATCAGTTGATTCATTTTCACTAGGAAAATTATCAAAGTAAGCTTTCAAACGATGTCCATTTTCCTTAAAAACATTGTCATTCATTGAATTCTCAATATCACAGGCCCCATAAGGATTGCTCCATCTTGATATGAGCTCTCTAGGGAATGCATAGAGTTGAGAATTATAAAACAAATTTTTTTGACCAGTATTAACTTTTTGACAATTTTCATAAGTTTTGCAGAATGCATGCGTGTCCTTAAACATGGTGGGCCAATAAAATCCATTTTGAAAGATTTTTGGAGCTATCTTTTTTGACGAGAAATAACTTCCACATGCTTCAAAATGACAAAGTTTAATGACACTACTTACCTCATTATCGGGAGTGAATCTTTGAAATATTTGATCATGACAATACTTGAATAAGTTAGGGTCATCACAATAAAAGTTCTTCACTTCGTTCAAAAACTTTTCTTTATCTTGGGTACTCCAATCAGCTGGCAAATCTCCTAAAGCAAGAAAATTGATATTTTTATCATACCAAGGCATTAGACTAAGAGAAAGTAAGGATTTGTTAGGAAAGTAATCATCAATTGGTGTGATGTCAGATGTCGAATTTGGTGTCACTTTTGACAAAAGATCTGCATCAACATTTTTGGTGCGTTTTTCATTCATGATTTCTTCCTCAGAATAAATCATTTGTAAATCTTCAGATTCATCCAACTCATTTTTATTTAAAGTAGATTCAAGTTGATCATAAACTAATTCGTCAATATGATCTACTTCTTATAAATCATTATCATCTCCAAGTTGCTTGCAAATGTTGAAAATATTCATCTCCAATGTCATGTTTTCAAATGATAGCTTTATCAGTCCATTCCTATAATTAATCAATGCATTAGAAGTTGCAAGAATGGACGTCCTAAAATAACAGGAAATGAATTACATACTTCAACAGGTTGTGTGTCTAAGACAATAAAATCCACAAGATAAATGAATTTATCAACTTGTACTAACACATCTTCAATTATTCCTCTAGGCACTTTTACAGATCTATCGGCAAGTAAAAGAGATATAGAAGTTGGTTTTAACTCACCTAGATTAAGACTCTGAAAAACTGAATATGGAAGTAAATTCACACTAGCACCGAGATCAAGTAAGGCTCTTTCAATTTTATGTTCTCCAATAAACCAAGAAATTGTAGGACAACCAGGGTCTTTATATTTTAAAGCAT
>NW_011506216.1:0-1015 GCF_000495115.2 Populus euphratica
ATATAAGTTCTCTATTAGAATTTTTATAGATCCGATAAAAAATTAATACTTCATTCGTATTCATTACATGAGAGTGTGTGTGTGTCTATATATATATATATATATATCAACATAATGGTATGTTATTTATGTAACAGGTCCATCAAATATCTTAGGAGATCATTAGTTTAGGACCCTACTTTGTGAAGCTTATGTAAATATTTAATTTAAATAAAAATGAATTAATGCGTTTAAGTAGTATAATTTTGTGTAAGTCTTGATGTATTTACAAAAGTTCAGCTTATAATGTAGTATTTTAGTTATCTTGTAATCAACCTTTTTGAAATATTTAAGAATACTTATTATGTTGAAAATGCTTTCTTTGTATGCTAGTATTCATTTTCTTTTACATTTTATGATATAATGTTTAGACTATATTGATATTAAACTTACTAGTAAGATATATATTGTGTGGATTGTATGAGGTGTGGAATTATGAGGTTTAATATAAGGTCTGGAATTATAGGACCTTGTGGTGATAGGTTGATTGAGTAAATTGATAGTAGTCGATAACTTGGGATGTTCTAAATATAAAAGAAACTTTGTCGAATTTTTTATAATAAAAAAAAATTACCCTCAAAATAAAAAAAAAATATGTTAGGATCTTTTAACATTGATCGAGTCATACAATCGGACTATTACATCAATAGAAGTAAAATTAAAGAGTTTTTCATCTCTTTTTTTTTTAATGTTTTTCAAGTGTTCAACTAAGAATGTATCTCAAGTTCAAAACATGGTTTTGTTAAAGGGTGTTGACACGACTAAAAGATTGATGTCTTCTCCCAAGTGCAGGAGTGTCGAAGAAATAAATAACCCGGCAAGACCAGGGTCGAACCATAGAGAGGTTAATTGTACAAATTATAAATAACAATAATACAACAACAATAATAATAACAACAATAACAATAATAATAATAATAGTAATAACAATAATAATAATAACAATAACACTTATAATAATAATAATAATAATAAT
>NW_011506216.1:1095-2411 GCF_000495115.2 Populus euphratica
AATAAAGAAAAAGAAGGAGAAGAAGAAGATGATGAGAACTTGGAGATAGAATATTAATGTAAAGATTTAACAACAATAACAATAAATGTCAAGGTTAGAGGATCCACTAATGGTATGTCAAACAAGTATAGTATAAACTCTTATTAGTCAATTGGAAACCACACACAAAGGAGGTTCCAATCAGATTATAAATTGTTAACATGATTACATTAGTCATCTTATTCAATTAATGCTAATACTTGTAAATTATTTGAGATAGAGTCAAAGATGTGAAAGATGAAATGGATAAGGCTCAACAGGCTCTCCATACAGCACATGGGAATCCAACTTTCAAGCATTCATGATTATAACTTATGTTAACAACAAATCAAGTTTCTTTCATAGCTCAGGTGTCGGTTATACCATACAATATAGGCTATGAAAGTGTCAAGCATTTGTTGTACCAAGTGTTATACAACATAAATCAAGATTAGTCATTTAACAAGCAAAGTATTAAAGAGTGAATAAGATAACAAATACAAAACATGTTAGTATCAAACATTAAAGTCCATATTAAGTTTACACTATACTTATTCTTACACCATTAGTGTAACTTTTTCACCTTGACATAATAAACTTAGCTAAACATAATAAAAGAAAGAAAAATAAATAAACAAAACAAGAACATAAACAAGATAAAAGTTAACTAAGTAAAGGAAAGGAAATGAAAGGCATAAACTTAATATTAATGAAAGCAAAGCATAAACATTACAAAAAATACAAAGAGAGAAAGGAAGAGCATGATCTTGATCTGAAAACCAAGATGCCTAAATGCATGGCAAATGCCTCCTTTTATAGGCCAAAAACAATACAAAGAGAGAAAGCAAGAGCATGATCTTGATCTGAAAACCAAGATGCCTAAATGCATGGCAAATGCCTCCTTTTATAGGCCAAAATTGGGAACTATTGATTTGATGACTAATTGATGAGTGGGTAGCCAACTCTTGACTTGGTGACAATCTGATTAGTACTTAAAAGTGCATTTTTATCATGGTTTTATATCATCATTTTGCACTTGAAATATCAATAACTCCTTAACTAAAATATATTTTATAATAATATATCTAATAATATAAGATACCTTTAATTTGTGGTAAATGTCTATTTTTAATGCAGGCCTATCACATAAATGAAATGATTGATTGATGACTTGAAGAACTTAAATTGCAAGGATAAAGAGATGGCCAAACTTAGAAAAGAGATGTCGGTGCAATCCAAACCGGAGCATTGTTCGGTAATTGGGTCATATCTGGAGCTACAGATCTCAGATTCAGGTC
>NW_011506364.1:0-2253 GCF_000495115.2 Populus euphratica
AGTATACTTCAGCAGGTAGAAGAAGTTGTTGTCATGCCCAACTATCACCGTTTGTTCCCAGGTGGGGCCCGGAAGGTTTTTTCCCGGAAGTTATTTAATATCTTTGGCAGCAGCTATTGCGACGCAGCTGCCAAGCGACTAGCATGCTGGGTAGGGTCCTCACACTTCTTTCCAGGAGTCTCCCATTAGTTTTTTAATAGTTGTGTCGTGCTTGATGATGATTTATATATTGTATGGTCTAAAATCTGTCCCACCTACATGAGCAGATCTCTATCCAAAAGTGTGACAAGGATGGTGACAACAGGCTCCGGGTATGCCATTCAGCATGCCAGTCCTATAATTCAGCTTGTGGAGCATCACTTGACTGCTCGGACCAAACCCTCTTTAGCAGCGAGGACGAAGGTGACGTTCAGTGCACGGGCTCTGGTGAGATGAGAGTCTCATGGTTTAATCGTCTGCGGAGTAGTTTGTTTTCGAGTAATACTTCGTCCGGAGGAATGTCTGTAAAATATAGGCATCTGTAGATCTCTTTCCCCTTAAATTTTTTCCTAATTTTGGGTTGTAATTTTTCCAGGGCTCAATTGTAGGATAGGTGGCACGCAGTGCACGTGCCCTAGATGTAGATTGTTCGTGGGCTTCACCCTCGTTTAAGGAAATTGGGCGGGGATTGGCTTTCAAAAAGGAAAGCCGCATGTAGAGAGTATTGGAAATGTATGAAGAAAGAAAACAAGAAGGAAAAAAAAAAAGAAAAAGTACAAAACTTTGCTGTGTGATCAGCGGTTCGGCCGAAGGCCTTAAAAAGAAAAGCCTTGTGTTTTCTCGATTCTCCTTGTCTATTTCCTTTCCTATTCTCTCGTTAAAATCTTGCTTGCTTGTGACTGGTTATTTTCAGCTTCTCAAATCTGTGCTCAGCGGGGTCCAAATGTTCACGTGCCAGGTGAAAAATGTTTTTTCAATCAACTGGAACCCTTTCAACTCGCGGTGCTTGTAGCCATTAAAGCAGAAGCTTCATGCCACTCCATAATTCTAGATTTTTTCAATTTCGGAGCCAAAAAAAGCAGATACTGATAACCTGCATCAATTGCTGCAAGCCTCAGGGGGGTCTTATGGCTGCTGTTCTTGTTTCAAAACTGCATAGCTGTAACACATTCTTTCTTGAAAAATATTTCTGCAAAATTTGAATTTTTTTTTTTACTTAAATTCATGTTTTTGAGTGTTTTTAGATGATAAATTATTTTGATATATTTTTAGATAAAAACATTTTAAAAGCAATCACCATCACAATATTAATTTGGTATAACTAATCTTTATTTAGTTGTTGTCAATCCATGTGGACTATCTAGGTGCTCTTATTTTTTTATAAGTATATCTTATATATACGGCACAATCCAAACATTTTAAAAAAAAAAAAATTAATATAGATATTCAGACCAACTTATATACATCTTGATTAATTCCACAGATTCTTAAGTAAACGACCATGTAAATTTTCAGTGATTATTATATTAGCAATCATAAGACTTGAAACTGATACTATAGGAAAAGAAAACCTCTTTATTCTAAACTCTTACAACTTGGTCATGTATTAGATGATTCTCAACCGTTGTTTTCTTGAAATGAAAAGTGTTAATAAAGATAAATTTGAATGGAAAGACTAATTAACAACGGAGAATATAAACTTTTAAGTGGTTAAAATTCAAATAAAAAATCTTACATGAATCTAAAATTTCAGAATCATGAATTTATTTTCACTAAAAATAAATAAATGTTGAAAACATTTTAGAACACAAAAAAACTATAATACTAATAGCATAATCCTTCAACAAATTAATTACAACAATTAATAATATAAAAAAATGCTAAAGGTGACAAATGACTGGATTTAATATGTCTATGTATAAGTTATAGCTGTGACACAAACGTAATTGTACTCGACTATATTTGTATGAAAATAAGTTTCATCAACAAGTCCTAGAGATCAAACAAGGAAAATTAAATCTATCAATAATATTATATTCTTCAGAAAATAATTAATGGAAAATCATCCAGACCCATTTGGACAAAATATGATCAAGTAATCAGACCAGGTGCAAGTACAAGTACTTGAGGCATCATCATAAGCATAACTATATGCTGTCGGGCACGCATTCTTGAACATCTCTGAGTATTGTGTCGGGAAGCAAGTCTGCGGTGTGGCATGATCGGCGGTACAGCAGAACTCGGGGACGTTAAATGCGGAATAAGCACTCTTGC
>NW_011506095.1:0-1789 GCF_000495115.2 Populus euphratica
CCTTAAATCTAGTAGCTTTGTTAGACTCAAATCACTTGGGTCTAATAGACATATTTAATTATTTTTTTTATAAAAAAATATTTAAACGATCCTTGAAATATTATAAACAAAAATTATAATTATTTTTTTTTTATTTTTTTATAAAAATAAAAATTTAAATTATTTTTAAAATATCATGAATAGAAATCTAAGTTTATAAATTATTTATAAACAACAAATCATCACAAAAATCTAATCTAACATTTTAGATTTAAAAACTCAAATCATATCTTTCTATTGAAAAAGTTTATTTTTTTTATTTATAAATTTGTTATTGCTTCAATATAAATTCTATTTTCTGTCTTTTTTTCTCTTTTTTTATGAATTTTTATTTTTAAATTTTTTTTACTCAAACTCGTTGCAAAAAAAAAAATTATTTATTTAATGGGTGGGCATTTGTGATTTTTCACCAAAGACAATATTATTTTTTATTTTTTTAACAATATTAAATTATGTGTATTTAGTTTTATTATATGTAGTTTTTTTCCTTAACTTTTTATTATGTTTGTATAAACTCTTTACATGGATTTATATTGAAAATAAGGTTTTTTTTTTCTTTGGATAAGACTGAAGTCACTTAGATCTAGCATGATTATCAGACCCGAGACACCTAAGTCTAGCCACTAAACCCAAGTCGCTTGAGTTTAACATAGTTGTTAGGCCTAGGCATGTAGGTCATGTCATACCTAGATATTAACTTTTAAAAAAAAATTATCTTGTCAGGTCTAGATGTTTAGGTCATGTCTACATGATTTAGTCCTGGTCATGTCTACATGATTTAATCCTTACTTTGTGATAGTTACTAGTTACTACTAGTGAATTTTTTAAAAATATATTAAAATAATGAAATGTCTTATCTACCTTTAAAGATAGAGGAAAATTAAGAGATTAAAATATTTTAGTTTTTAAAGTTTATATGCACACCACTCATTAAGAGAGGTGTAATTTTTAGAGAAGATAAAGAGGGACAAGAAAAGGTGTTAAATGTGATTTGTAGTTTTTTATATATTAGAAAATAGAGATATTTTTATTTATTTATTTAACTTTGGGTGTAAAGTGTAAGTTTTAAAAGTATAATAAAAAGGTGAAAAAACAATAAAATTATGAATTTACGGCAAATCCCTGCTCGGCTCTATACTTAGAGCATCTCCAACGGGAGATGCTTTTTAGAAGAGCTAAATTGGTAATATGGCTTTCTGAATAGTGTAGATATAGCTTTTTTGTTGATGTGTATTCCAATAGTAAGAAGCTATTTAGAAGAGCTAATTATATTTTAATATATTTGATACACAATTATTTTAACATAGTCTATTAATATTTATAAAAATAAGGAATCAATATCTTTCTAAGAGCATCTCTAATGAAAAATATTATATTGAAGAGCCAAATAAAAAAAATAGCTTTTTAAATCGTATAAATATAGATTTTTAAATTATATATATTCCAATGGTAAAAAGCTATATAGAAAAGCCATTTATATTTTAATATATTTCATGTTAAATTAATTTTAATATAATTATATAACTAATTTAAATATTTTATATATAATATAATTATGATGTTATTAATTACATAATTAATATGAATAATTTATAAAATTAATGAAGTAATATAAAAGTTAAAAAATATAATTTAAAATTAAATTTAAAATTTATTTATATCAATATTTTTAATTTTAAGTTTTATATGTTATTGTTAAAAATTTAATTTTTAAAAAGTAAATTCAAATTCAAACTTTGAAAAAATCAGC
>NW_011506095.1:1948-2574 GCF_000495115.2 Populus euphratica
GTCCGTTGGAGCTGCTCTTAGCTATGAAACTTGGACGTTGGGCATAGTATAATGCATTATTTCCTAGGAAGCAACGCTAGGAAGAAGCTTACACCGAATAAAACATAGGAGTTAAAGAATATAGAAGATGATTCTTGACGATTAAGTTATTTTTCTCTTTGCATTTGTGTATTTATGTATATGGTTTAATTAAATTGTATTTAGTAAGAAAAGATATAAAAATAATGTTTTTTCAAACAAAACATTTTTTAAAATTAAAATGATATTATCACGTAGACAAACAAACATTAAAAAACTTATTTATCTTGATATATCCGATCAAGATTAAAGTTATATTTGTAATTGTAATAAAATCATTATTTTTATATAACAAAATTTATTTATCTTGATTCATCCAATTAAGATTAAAAGTTTGTTTGACATTATAATAGTGGTGCAATTTAAAATACTTTTTACTTAGAAATATATTAAAATAAAAAAATTATTTTTTAAATTTTATTATTGAAATTAACACATCAAAATAATTTAAAAATATAAATAAATATTTTTAATAAAAAATTAAAATTTTTAAAAATACAGTTTGTATCACCTAACATGCTGATTTTCCTTTGAAATAGTTAAAAAAT
>NW_011506096.1:0-879 GCF_000495115.2 Populus euphratica
ATATTTTATGCTTTTCTCATTTCACCCATTAATATTGTCATTCTTTGTCCAACCATAGTTATCATTCCATTTATATATATGAACCGTTTCTTTTGAAATCCTGAACTGTTACTTTTAGACATTGAATTCTTACTGTCTTATTTTTGAACTGTTACTGTTTAGACATTGAACTATTACTGTCTCGTTTTTAAACTATTACTCTTCGACCTTTCCTTAAATTTTAACTATATCTAGAGTTATAGAACTTCGATTCAAGTGAGATTTGTGTTGTTGGAAAGCTAAGACATGATGCTACAAGTTCTTGAAGGAAGGAGAACTTGGTTCTACCTTTAAGATAGTTAAAATTTCTCATCAACGAACCAGACCTACTACCCTATAGGGTTTGTCATGACCTAGTCTTGGTTGGTGACCCATAGCTAGAGTTCTATAACTCCAAATTAAGTAAGACCAATTTCATTAATTAGCCAACATCCAAAACTATAATTTCTATAGGAACTTGATCCTAATTCCTTCATCCTCCTACTTGAAATCTCTCTGAAAGTCAAGAGATGAAATTGTCAAAATTCATCCATTTTTCCATTCACATACAACACATGAAGTTCTTTAATTTAACAACTCATACTTTTTCCTCAATTCAAATTTAAGAACTTAAATCTATAAATGAACATCGAGGCATCAATTTATAATCAACTTGAAATGACTCATAAAAGTAGGTTTAAAACACCTTACCCGATATAAATCAAGGTTTCAATCCCTCCTTTTCTTTCCAATGACAGCTGACTGATTAGTACTTAAAAGTGCATTTTTATCAAGGTTTTATATCATCATTTTGCACTCGAAGTATCAATAACTCCTTAACTAAAGCATGTTTTATAATAA
>NW_011506096.1:1963-2573 GCF_000495115.2 Populus euphratica
TTTTTAATTTGTACAATTAACCTCCCTGTGGTTCGATCCCGGTCTTTCCGGGTTATTTATTACTTCGACACTCCTGCACTTGGGAGAAGACAACAATCTTTTCGTCATGTCACTGACCCTCCCCTCTTCTCTTCTTATTCAATTTTTCTTGTTAATCACTTTCCCACTAGTGTTTATTCTATCTATAACTCTTAATCTTATATGGGTTTTTATTTTTGAAATTTTGGTGTTTCTCTCTTGATTTGTAAAAAAATGAATATAAAAACTCCCTCTTTTCTTTCTTTTGTTATCTGCAGATCTATTTCTGGTGAGAAGAGGAGTACTTATGCTATATAATTATGCTTATTTGCGTTTAGATTCCATTTTCTTTAGGTGTATTCATTTTTCCCTCACTTCTTTTTTGTTTAGTTTATTTCCTTTAATTTAATCAAGCCTTGATTTTTTTTTCCTCGAGATTTAAATTCTCCCCTCCTAATAAAATTTCATCCTTGAAATTCAAGTTATGTACTTATGTTAGAGAATAAGTGCGGAAACTTCTCCTTCATCTTGTATTCTCTTTCCCATGTTTGTTCTTCTATTCAAAAGCTTTTCCATAATACTATCTGACATG
>NW_011506097.1:0-2571 GCF_000495115.2 Populus euphratica
AAAATATAAAAAAATTAATTTTTTTAAAACATGATTAAACCTCATTTCCAAACACCATAGAAATACACACACAAAAAAAAAAACAGTTTTTTCCTAACATTTGGGGCCCTACTACCCGTGAAGATGTTTTAAGAAATATGATATCTTTTTTTTAAATTAACCCAGTTGTTTTTTTTAAATCACATTTTATCAAAGTTTCTTAATCAGCAATATTCCATTTCATCTATATATATATATAATGCGTTTAGAACAAGGTCATGTTTTTCAAACCTTTCACTTTGTAAATAACCCTAACAAAATTAAAACAAATCCAAATGATCTATGGTGGCTATCAAATTGACGCGAACGATCATTTTGTGATTGCCGGCAACAAAGAAAGAACTCTATAGAATTGGGGATCCAAACTCACCAACATCTGTGGTACTTATTAATTAAACCCCTTGATCCCCCGAAAATTAATATAAAAAACCTATAATCTAAATCGAAATTCTAGCTAGATTTTAATTTAAATTAAAAAAAAATTATCACACAGTTAATCTAGCTAAATCCAGTTGGGACAGCGTTAAATAGTTTTTTTTTTTAATAAATAAATAAATTTTGTTTGAATGAAAAAATAAAGAAATTAATTGATCCAGTGGCAGATAACCTCACTCCTTTTCAGGAAATACATCAAAAAAAGTTCGCATGCATGTAGAGGGGATTAGAAACTTGCCATGCCAAAGGGAGTTAATAACAAAAAGCAATATTTTTGATTTTACAATAGAACAAATTATCATAATTATCCTATAATTTGGTTGTTTAAATATTTACCTCTTGTATTTTAAAAAAATATAATTTATATTCTTGATGAGTGTAAAATAAACTAAATTATAGGATGATTTAAAATATAAAATATTACACGTGACACAAAATTTAGAATATATCAAAAAACTATCTTCACCTAAAAGTTTAAACTGTTAGGTGAAGTTTTAGGATATGATTTATATTATTCTGTAACATATTTTTTAAAATAAAATCTTTTTGGACTTGAAACTTATATAGATTCATATTATCTTATATTTAATTTTTATCAAATAAATGAAAACGACGAGATGAAAACTCGTGACTATTTAGTCATCAAAGCTCTGATACCATATTAAAGAACCATCTTAATCCAAAAACTTAAATTATTATATAAAATTTCAGGATATGATTTATATTATTTTCTAACAAAATATAAATTATAATTTTTTAAAAGATAAAACATGAATATAAAAAGATGTAAATTATAGAATGATAAATGTAATAAGAATAATTGGCTGGTAGGTTTTCTTTTTCTTTTTCAATATAAGGAGGCCTAAAGTCCTGTGTCAACTCTTCACAAGCCAACAAAAAAAGACATAATTCTTAAATATATCACATTATTGTTTTCAAGGTCTGTGGTTGGTGTATAGCCACTGCATTTGTATTCTCTCTCTGGAGGTTTGTTGACCTGTCCCCCCTTTGGATAAATTAACCCTATGTTCATTCTCACTTGATATTAATTTAACCTTCATTTGGAAGCGTTATAAAAATCACCCAAAGGGCGTATATCTCAATAAAAAATAAAAAAAATAATCTATTTTCTCTCCTCAAGAGATCAAACTTGTCTCAATAAACAAACATAATTAAAAGAAAAAAACATCAAGTTACTTTCATAATGATATTAGTTGTTAGGTGTTAGCGGGAAGAGTATTATTATTATTATTATTATTATTATAATAAAGACTGACTGAATAATAATTACTATAAAAATAAAAATTTGCTATAGTTTTTTTCTTAATGAGGTATTTAATAAATTCGGACCGTGACCTCTTGTGAGTGTAATAACATCAAATCTAGGCCAGGTACCTATTAATATTTCAAGTTATCTTTAGGATTTTAGAACACGATCACATCAAAATATCACAAGTCAGGTCACTCTCAGTTCCAACAACTTGTCCGCTTCCGACCGACTTGGATCTGAACGTCAAACTCGAGTCTAGCTAATAGACATGAAAGAAAAGAAAGAGTGAGTGTGGTGAAATAGAGAGCACATGGGGATCGTTGATTTGGTCGGCATCATTAACATGTTACTGTCATTTTAAAAGCAACAAGTAATTAAAATTTTAAATTATAATTTATATTATTTTTTAAAATATTTTTTTTTGAAGTTAAGGCTTTTAAAAATTTAAATTTATATTATTTTATATTTAATTTTATAGATTGAAAAGAAAAATTTACTTATGATAATTTATTTTTTTATTTCTAAATAAGTTACTTCAATGCCATTTTAATTATTAGAATCTAAATGATATTTCACAATACAAATATTTTTATAAATCTTGTTAAATTAATACAGTAAAAAAATAAAATATATTCTTTCAATAATGAAAATTTACTTATTTTATATGAGTTATATCTTTTATATATAATTTGAGTATATGATTAATTTCTTTAGTAATTTTTTAATAAATTAAACTAGATTTATCTATCATGGATGAATCAGGTCTAATCTAATAACTAATAAATTTTTATTTAATAAATAAAAATAATAAAATTTAAACTCATGAC
>NW_011506099.1:0-2571 GCF_000495115.2 Populus euphratica
CGGTCTTAACCTAATTACTACATCATCTATTTCTTTATTATCTTTTCAAACTATCCAAAAACAATACAATATGGTCTTGGGACTTTATTCAAAAAAATTAAAGTTTATTAAGGCAAAATGATATTCTAACTAGTAATCTGATATGGCTATAAAACTTTATAGTTTAACCTTTAATAACACTTTATCTTTGATACCATATGATTCGACTATGAATGTGGTATGCCATAAATAGGTATACAAGATTAAATACAAGACAAATAGGAACTTTGAGTGCTACAAAGCATAATTAATAGCCAATGGCTATTATTAGCAAGAAAATGTTAATTTTCAAGAGACACTCATTCCAATAATAAAGCCTTGTACTATTTGGATAATGCTTAGTATCGGTGTTACTCATGGTTGGTCAATATATCAACTCAATGTGTATAATGCTTTTCTTAATAAATTTCTTGATACAAATGTGTTTATGACTTAGCCCATTATCTTTTTTGATCCATAGTTCCCAAATCATGCTTGCAAACTTAGACATTTTTTTATGGTTTGAAATAAGCATCCCATATGTGGTTTCATCATCTTCGTCACGTCTTAGTTCTTTTCTAAGGATTTGATAGCTTTAAAGTTGATAATTTCTTGTTCATTCTTTATTCTTCTAAGGATATGGTATTCCTTCTAGTTTGTGTTGGTGGTATTTTACTAACTAGCAATAATCTTGCCTTTCTTTAGCATCTTATCATACATTTAGATATTGAGTTTACCATCAATGATGTCAGCTCACCTCATATATTGATGATATAGTTTGATCGTCTCACTTTCACATGACATGATATCTATTTTATGGTTAACAAGGCATGTTAGTTCATATATTTTTTCTATTAATGTTCATTGGTTGGTAGCTAACCGCATCCTATATTATCTACATTGCAGTTCATTCCATGGGTTGTACGAACATGTTAGAATGATTTCTTAGTCAATGTTTTTAATGATTGTATTTGGATTAGTAGTATATATGATTGAAAGTCTACCCGTGCTTATATTATTTTCCTTGGTTATAACTTGATTTCTTAGAAATGTAGTAAATAATGTATTATTGCTTGTTTTTTCAAACAAGCCAAATATAAAGCTATTACTAATGTTGTTGCTGAACTATAATGGATCAAGTCTTTGTTTTATAAACTCAATATTTCAGGTACATTTCATTTCTTATGGTGTGATTACTTAGGAGACATTTATTTTACTACTTGAAAATTTATTTTCACTTTGCCTATGACATGTTTGCTCACGAGGAACACCTAAGCTTAATTAATTACTTATACTAAGAAAATTACTAATGTATTCATTAAGCCTCTCTCATCATTGTAGTTATGTTTCTATCATCCATGTTAAATTTAATGTCTACTCCTATATTGAAGCATTATGATTAACTATAGTTCTAAGCGCAATTATCTTTATATTATCATTACTTATGTATTATATAAGGGTCCATTATACATAGCCTTTTACACACATCCACAACATATCTATGTATAAGTATTGATCACCTTATTAGCATTATAATGCTTGATATATGGCAAAACACTCTAGTACTTTATGAATATAGATAGAATATCTATTTAAATCAAGCAATGTAAATAAAAATCACATTAAAATTGATATTATTCATAATTAGATATATTACTTGATAAAAACTTATTATGAGCCAATACATAATTCAAAAGTTACTAACACAGTTTACTAAGTTTACTAGTTTCACTTAGAAATCATTTTATACACACACACTAATTATGCTTGGCTTAAACTTTCCATCTAGATTATGCGCTATTACATGTTTTGCTTCCAACTCAACCTTATAATTTATCCGAAACATGATAATTTAAGGTCAAAATTGACCAAATACATGACCCAATGTGACACCCTGGAAAAAAAAAAAACAAACAAACTAGTCTAGCGGGTTGACCCGATGGTTGGACTAGTCAAGGTAAGGCAAAAGACTGGGATGAGAAAAAACCCAGCAAAACTTAGTTGACTCATGACCTGGGCGACCTAACAAAATCTAGTTAAGACCTGTTTTTTCTCCTAAGTAGATACCTTTTTTCTATATTTTTTTAGTTGATTATTAATCTTTTTTAAAATTTATTATATTAATATTAGAATAATATTTTATTTTTTCTATAATAGTCCGACCCAACCTGCCGTATATTGTCCGCTTTGGGCCTTATCGCTCTCACGGTTTTGTTCTTGGGGACTTGAGCCCACTTCTGAGCTTGATACCCCAAAACATATACAATAGGTTATCGACCAAATCTACTCATAAAAGCCCTAGTTCTAAACACTTGCTTCCGATGTGGAATATCACAATCCCTCCACCTTAAGATGAGTCATCCTTTGCTCTTATACTAAATGTAATTGTCCGGCCCAACCTATTATATATTATCTGCTTTGGGTTTTACCGTCCTCAAGGTATTATTCTTGGTGATGCGAGGACACCCTAGAACTTGTTCACCAGATTAGCGATCAGCACTACTCATAAAGCCCTGATTCTGAACTCTTGTTTCTAATGTGAGATCTCACCTT
>NW_011506108.1:0-2548 GCF_000495115.2 Populus euphratica
TTTTTAGATAAAAAATATCTTTAAAAACAGTTTAGATAAACTTGAGCTGCTTAGCAGTCTAATCAGACATCAAGATAGCTACGTGTAATTTTATGTTAATGGGATGACATAAACATGGTTGTCTTTTGCTGAATCTCTGTTGAACATCGGCAACATGCATGGTATCTTTTGTTTTTTTAATGGTGTGTACAGGCGCCGGTGCTATTTCAGCATTTTTTTTATTATTATTATTATTAAGAGCAATTGTAATTGTACCTTACTGCATTTTGTTTGATTTCTGGGCTGGTGTCCGTGATTACAGTTTGTCTAGGCAATCTCCTCGCCAGAATTTTTTAAAAAAAAAACTAATGTTTGATTCTATGTATCTATAATTTTCGATCTAAACGGCCCAACTTATACAAAATATGGAAGATGGAATGTTCATTGGCATTCAATGGTTGTGATTGAACTTACAATGTATTTGACATGGTATTTGAAAGTTATTTTTATTTAAATTGATAAATTCTAGATGCTTTTTTATTATTCTGATATCTTTAATTAATATCATACTTACACCTATAATTCTAGGTTTCCATTGATGATTTCTGGGCAAAATGCATGTAGAAAGCAGACCTTAATCATAACCTCAATCGATCACATGATATTTTTTCTTTCTTTCCCTTTTTTTTTAATCCAGTTTGCATATTTTAATCACTTAAAATGTAATAGGTTAATAAGCATGCCATCTTTACTATATGAAAATTTTTATTATTATTAATGGGATATATAAATCAGTATATATTTTGATGAATTATTATAAAATTAACCAACATATAAATTTTTGACGGCTCTCAAATTTATAAGATTTTAACTTATAACTTTTAAAAAGTAAATTCAAGATATGATCCGGTGATTTTACACCTCTTAAAATTATTATATATAAATATTTAGTGTTATGATTCTAGTTTTTTAAAATTATTTTTTAAATGATATTTTTATTTTAAAAAAATAAAAGTAATGTGTTTTTATGTATTATTGGATGATTTTGATTTTTTCATATTAAAATTATTACAAATATATCAAAAAAAATTAAATATTTTTAAAAAATAAATTTAATACCAAGTGTGTTATTTTAGGAATAATATGTTAGGTGGGTTTTCTTTATTTAAAATGTGACATCATATCATTGACAGGGAGCAAGAGAAAAAAAGGAACAGATCAGCGATGCTTAACGGTGCTAAAGATGCCGTCAGTTGGCGTCGGTCATATAAAGCTAAGTTGAGGAGGAGAAGTAATTCTTTGATCCAAAAAGGGGTAATGTCTGTGCCATGCTTTGCCCCTAAAACACCCAAATTTCCGTTCACGAGAGCGCGTCCATCTCACTTCTCTGGAGATCGCGTGCATTTCGATAAAATTGTAAAAACATGCACGGGGATGGGTGCACGCGACTTTGTGGAGCAAAAAGCTTAAAGTCCTATCTTTTGGGTTTTTTCTTTTCTTTTCTTTTTTTAAGTCAGCACACTAAATTTAAAGTTTTGGAGTCTTTAAAAAAAAACGTAGTGATATAATATATTTTTATTTTATATTGTTTTTAAATAAATATCATTATTTTTATCTGTGATAATAATTAAAATTTAAGTTTTCTTTGGTATCAAATCATTTCTCCCCCTCACCACTTATATCTTTAAAAAATCTATTAAATATTTTTATTTTATACTTAAAACAACCAAAAGTTGAATTCATCCTAGTATATAAATATGTATTCTTGGATATTTTTATATTTAAAATTCATTTTTTTCTTTGTTGTTATTGTTACTCCAACCCTTTTTCTAGTGCTATAAATAAAATAAATATACTATACTATTATTATTATGAATTTATATTCGATTTAGTTGAAATAAAATAATTATTTATGTTGGATTTAGAGTTTATAATGAATTTAGAGTTTATTGAATTAATAATAAATTAGTTATAAATACCTTTAATTAGAGTTGATTTGATATGGTTAAACATGAAAATAAACTAAATTAATTATTTTAATTAATTATGTGTTGCGTTTAATATTGAATAAGTTGCTGAATTAAAGATTAAATATCGATTGTTAGAATTAGCTAATAATATAATTAATTACACTTGATGATTTCATGTAGTAGAACATAAATACGGTATAATTATGATGAATTACATATTGCATTGAATTATTTTAATTTACTATAAATTTGAGTTTGATTTAATATAATTAAGTATGAAAATATCAATTAGATTTAATATCATGAATTATATTTATTTTTTGTCAAGTTTTTTTTATGTTAAATTTTGAGAATTTGATTGAATTTAGTATGAATTTTCTCAATTAAAATTAGAGGTAAAGCAATTTAGTTAAAATTGAATTCAAATGATTAAAATCTAATTTGATTTTTTTAAAATATCTTCAAAATATATTTATATTATATCATTATAATGACACTAATATTCCTAATGTGAACATTAGTTCTATAGACAAAAACAAGGATAATTTGTTGTTAAATAGTAATTAAGACATGTTATATGTAAAAAAAAATAAAAGCAA
>NW_011506113.1:0-2536 GCF_000495115.2 Populus euphratica
TTATTTAACAATTACCTTAGCTTAAAACCTTACGAACGGTTCACCTGAAAGTGACAAGACTAAGGTTATCACACCTAGTCGATCTCTAAAATGGAAATTCAAAAGTAGGTCTTCTTAACAGCAAATAGCATGGTGTGTAAGTAGAAAATGGTCAATCAGGCAAAGAAAAAGCAATTTACTCCGCCAAACATCATTGATTTGAGTAATTCTTGAAAGGGAATATTGTCATCAAGAATGCTGATGAAGGAGGAGATGCTTCTTACATGATGCAATTACTTTGTCTAATTAACACCATAGACAAAGAAAGCAGAGACTCAAAGCTGGACTTTACAAAGCTTCATCTCAAGCAAACTGATAATTGCCATAAGTATAAAGCAACCAAACATAAGCAGAGGGGAAACCATATCCAATGATTAGTCTTTAAACATGTCATAAACTTGTGATTTACTACAATATTCACTACAAGAGCTATAAAACCATATCCCGTTCTCAGCGTTTGGCATGCAAGCCGCATCTCACCAAAGGCAAAGGAAGGGTTAAAAACTAGATGCTAACAATTATATAGTAGTAAAATGAGAAAAGAACAAGAAGGGGATGTAGCTCAGATGGTAGAGCGCTCGCTTAGCATGCGAGAGGTACGGGGATCGATACCCCGCATCTCCACGCCTTTTTTTTATTCCTGCTTTTATTTGATTTCTTCCTTCATAGCCATTTCTAATCTAATCCATGAATTAATGGATCCTGATTGGGCTCTTACTATTTCTAGTCAAAGCAAATGTTTTCTCTTCAGGCCCATGAAGTCTTACATGCAAAATCTCTTGATGATCTTTGACTTTGCACTGTGATTATCCTGAATAATGACTTTGCACTGTAATTATCCTTTATAATGCATAAAACTGGTTTGTCATTAACTAACTAACAATTCAGAAATCTTTCTCTTAATTAATTCATTAACTAAATGGATAAACGCGGTTTCTTGCTTTTTTTAAAAGAAAAGGGAAAGGGAAAGGGAAAGGAAAAGAACTTGGCATCATGTTCGAAAAAGAACCACCCTTGGAAAAGAAAAGGACAACAAGGCAAACAGTCAATAGTGCCAAACGTCAAGGAAATGGGGCAGTGCAGAGCATCATGATTATACCAGCATAAAGTCAATGAAATTAGTCAAACACAAGATCAATAGCAAGCACAGCACTAAATCTCACAAGTATTATTATTATTATTATTTTTATTTTTCCTTGCAGGCCATCCTCGTCTTGGTGCTCCATTGGCTGTGGTGTCTAGCACAACTTCTTAAGAGAAAAGGAGGAGCAAACTGGCAGGCAGTTTTCAACATGGTAGTGCCCTCCCCCTCCGGCCTTGAAGTAGCCAATCTGCCAAATGTTTGGTTCTCAAGGTTTGTGTTGACTCAAGCAACAGACAGCATCATTAGAGTGCCAAGTTTTATTTAATCTAACTGGGGGGAGTGCAAATTGACTAAAAAGTACTCATTTTCATCATAAATGGACTTGCCATATTTATTGAAAATGGTCTTGCTTTTTTACCACCACAAAAGCGTTAACTTTTTTCTCCTCAATTATTAGAAGCATAAGTGGATGTAAATCTCTTTTTTTTTATATATGTAAAACATAAAAAAAAAAAAAAGGACATGTTGCTTTTTTATTATCACGGGTGGAATATTTCATCACCATTTAAGATATATTTTAATCATTATATAAATTATTGGTGGATTTCCTTATAGAAATCTAGCGTCGGCAAAGTAAACATGTACTCAAGTTCATAATTGTTTTATTTGTTGTTCAACTCCAGTAATTAAATCCTTGCTTGTATTTAACCTTGTAGAGACAAGTAAACAATCTTTCTCTGATGAGAAGTTTTTACTTCTTTATGATTTTTTTTATTATATGGACATTTAAATTTGATTTTGTCAAGTCATTAACTAATTAATTAGAATCATTTGGTTAAGAGAGAATATCTTCTGATTTTCTCATAAGAAAGTTGGTAAAAGATCTTAGAAAATTTGAATCCATCTACATTAAAAAAAAAAAACTCAAGTTAAAACCTTATAAGAGGGTGTAAAGGAAGCTCACATTCAATGTCTAGTAATTTTGTAGTTTCCATACATGTGAATTAATAATAAGAATTGCCTTTTACTTGTTCTAACATTAATCTAATCATACAACCATTATAATTTGACCATTTTTAGGAATTAAAGGAGGATTGATATACTAGTTTAATTGTATTTTCAACAAGATAAAATATAATTGATTTTAAATTAAAATAGACAATCAAAAATAAATTTAAGATATGTCACTTCATGTTTTTATCAATATTAGTTACCATCATTACTTCCTCTCAATTTTGTTAAAGATAACAACATAAATAAAAATTATCTTCATTAACCCATATAAAAAAATATAAAATAACAAAGAAATAAAAATAATCATAAATAGCAAATTAACAACAAAAGATCTCAAGAATCAAGAGATACAAAAGAAAAAATAAAAAAAATATTTAAGCAAGCATATCTTTTGATTTT
>NW_011500508.1:0-44290 GCF_000495115.2 Populus euphratica
AAAATTGCCAAAAGATTGATACTGGTCAAAAAGTTTTGTTTTATAATTCTCAACTCTATTCATTACCTAGAAAGCTAAGATCAAGATGGAGCAATCCTTATGGGGCCTATGATATTGAGAATTCAATGAATGACAATGTTTTTAAGGAAAATGGAAATCATTTGAAAGCTTACTTTGATAATTTTCCTAGTGAAAATGAATCAACTAGTTTGAATGATCTTGTAGATAAAGGTTGATTATTTTGTTTTTCTTACATTGTTTTTGTGTTTCTTTTTGAGTGATTTTTTCTAGTTTCTCTCACCCCGGTCAAATGGCGGACAACGGTACTCCGTGACTTAAGTCGGTTTTTTCAGTTTCCCACAATAATTGATATCTGTGTATATATTTGTGCAATTCTTTGAATCTCTCTTCCAATTCTCATTTGATAATGGACACTAATCTTGAAAAATTGAAAAAGTATTTTCCCGCTCTGCCTCAGAATGCGATTACAAAAATTTACCGTGCTAGATGTGCAAGATTGAGATTGTTAATGAATCATGGAATTCCTGAAGATATTCGCTGGTTGATTGAAGCAAAGGTCCGATTATCAGGTGAGTCCTCTAATTCCTTCATTTCACATATGCTTGGAATAGGTAAAAGCACTTTTGCAAAGAAACGTCGTGCAAAATGACTAGAAGTTTGTCATCAATGTGCTAGATGGACTTGTAATACACAATGTTGTTCTTTAGGAATGGTATCTATAAATCGTGAAGATAAAATACAATTCATTAAGGATAATCTTCTATTGACTCTTGAGACGCATCCTAGTGGAGATGTGCATCGTGCAATTCATGATTTATGGCCACTATTTCATAAAGAACATGATCGACTTAGTCTTGGGAATCTGACTAAAAAAGACCCTGTTTGCCAGTTTTTAAGAAAACTGGATGGGAAGCCTATCCCCGACCCATAGAGGGCGTTTAAGCCGTTTGAAGCCTGTCCCCGACCCATAAAAGGCTCTTAAGCCGCTCTTGGACGTAAAATCAAGGGAAGATGTGAGCCACAATCACAACTACCTGTACATACACATGCTTTTTTAAAAGTAAATAAACAAATAAACAAATAAATAAATAAAGAGAGAGAAAGAGAGAGTGTGTAAGACTCTAGCTGGCCTACGTATAGGTGGTATGATTGCCTTTCTAATTTCTCATCTATAAAAGCCTCTCTTCCTTCCTTTCATTTCTACTCAACCTATACATTCAACAAATACAGAAGTGTGTAGAAATGGCAAGTTCCTCAAGTCATCAAATAAAAAGTATTTGTGTTTTCGGTGGATCTAGTCCTAGGAAAGAAAAGGAGTTTTTAGAATCAGCAAATCATCTTGGTCAGGTGCTAGCCGAGAGAAAGATTCATTTAGTGTATGGGGGAGGCAGTCTTAGGTTAATGGGAGGTGTGTCAATAGCTGCATTTTTAGGAGGTAGTCAAGTTTTGGGGGTCGTCCCTGAAGCTTTGGCACAAGGGGACATCATTGCGAAGCTTTAGCACAAGGGGACATCATTGGAAAAACAATTGGAGAGGAACTTCAGGTCTCCACAATGTCGCCTCGAATGAATGCAATGTTTAACTATGCTAATGCCTTCATAGCTTTACCAGGTGGTCTAGGTACATTGGAAGAGATCTTTCATATTTCCTCTTGGGCTCAACTGCACATTCACCATAAACCCATAGGTTTGTTAAATGTTAATGGTTATTATGATAAGTTGTTGTCTTTTCTTGATCATGCTGTGGAACAGGAATTTCTAACACCTTTCTTGATCATGCTATGGAACAGGAATTTGTAACATCTTCTGCAAGACAAATCATAATCTCTGCTGCTACTACTGAACAATTGATTGACCAACTACAATCTTTCATTCCTGTAATTGATCCCTCCATGAATCGCATAAATTGGTCATTTAAAGAAAATCGTAAAAAGCTTAGATTAGATTTGAGTTTTTATTTGTAATTTTTGTGTTGTTTTGTTTTATTATTGTATTTTGTTATTGCTTATTTTTGTTTAAGTGTGTTTCAGGTTTGTCAGTGTTCGTTATTTCAGGTGATATCTTCTATACTCTATCTTTCTACCTTTAAACATTGAGGACAATGTCTCGTTTTGGTTGGGGGGTGAGGGTAGTAGTTGATAAAAAAAAAATTGTTTTTCATTTCATAAAACATGTGCAAAATTATTGTTACTATGATGGCAGAGTAAGGAGAACTTTTATGACTCTTGAGACGCATCTTAGTAACCATTCTTAACAAGGTCTGTTACAATACTTCTTGAAATATTTAGGTTTACAAACTCTCGCATTGTTATCACTTAATTCCGCTCATATACTTATTTAACATGTATTCTTAAACCTTAATTTACACACACACACTTTAACATATGATTGTGGGTTGCATATTGGATTATTACATTATTTATGTTCTTTTGTTAAAGGTAACAACTAAGGAAAAGGGATTGTATATAATTAAAAAAAAAAGCGAAAAAAAAAATAAAAAAAAGACAAAAAAGAAAAAAAATGATAATAATAAAAATGTAGATAAGTTTGGTTTCGTAGCCTCCCTAACCTAAGCAATTAAGCCCGAAGGGGTGTTTTAACACCTAATACCCTAAAGTCAACTGACTTGGGAGCTATTGGCCCAACGCTTGTTACATGGGTTGAGGAGAAAAGCTTAAGGAAATCAAACATTGCACTATCTACATATCAGTATCTGCGACCCGAGTTACTAAGCTCGTAGGGGTGTCTTAACACCTAATGCCCTAAGACCAACTAGTCTGGGAGTCATTAGGTGAAAGCTCGTTACATGGGTTAAAGATGTATAGTGTTTTTAAATTATATGTATATATATTTAAAAAAAAAAAAGAAGAAAAAAAAAGTAGACAAAAATAATAATCTCAACCCAAAGAAGTTAAGCTTAAACTTTAGAACAAAAATTTTGTTTTCTTCCAAGAAAAGCCCCATAATTATGTGTTGATACATTGAGCACAAAAGAAAGGTTTATGAATATCTTGTTAAGAGGTATTGAGCAAGTATATAAATTTAACGAGAGTTTGTTTATCTGGATAGATTAATGGAAGTTAAATGATGAATACCTTGCTTTGTCGAATTTGCAAATTGTTTTTCTTATTTTAACGCTTTGATTACTAGGGACTAGTAATAAGCTGGTTGGGGGGTGTGATTAGTATTTAAAAGTGCATTTTTATCATGGTTTTATATCATCATTTTGCACTTGAAGTATCAATAACTCCTTAACTAAAGCATGTTTTATAATAATATATCTAATAATATAAGATACCTTTAATTTGTGGTAAATGTCTATTTTTAATGCAGGCCTATCACATAAATGATGGTAAATATTCATTTTAAATGCAGGCCTATCACATAAATAAAAGGATTGATTGATGACTTTAAGAACTTAAATTGCAAGGGCAAAGAGATGACCAAAATTAGAAAAGAGATGTCGGTGCAATCGAAATCGGAACACTGTTCGGTAATTGGGTCATATCTGGAGCTATAGATCTCAGATTTAGGTCTACTTTATATGGATGGAAAGGTAAGACATAGGCCTACAACTTTTATATGGAGCCCAAGATTTGAAAAGACCATTTTCAAGTCCAAATTGTAGCAACAACAAAGAATCCCGAATCTGTCCTCCAGCCCAAGCACTGTTCAGTATTTTGGCCATATCTAGAGTTCTAGAAGTCCAAATGAGCTGAATTGTTTACACAAGAAATTTGAGACAATTGCCTACTCATCAATTAGTCATCAAATCAATAGTTCCCAATTTTGGCCTATAAAAGGAGGCATTTGCCATGAATTTAGGCATCTTGGTTTCCAGATCAAGATCATGCTCTTGCTTTCTCTCTTTGTATTTTTTGTAATGTTTATGCTTTACTTTCATTAATATCAAGTTTATGCCTTTCATTTCCTTTCCTTTACTTAGTTAACTTTTATCTTATTTATGTTCTTATTTTGTTTATCTATTTTTCTTTCTTTCATTATGTCTAGCTAAGTTAATTATGTCAAGGTGAAAAGGTTACACTAATGGTGTAAGAATAAGTATAGTGTAAACTTAATATGGACTTTAATGTTTGATACTAACATGTTTTGTATTTGTTATCTTGTTCACTCTTTAATACTTTGCTTGTTAAATGACTAATCTTGATTTATATTGTATAACACTTGGTACAACAAATGCTTGGCACTTTCATAGCCCATACTGTATGGTATAACCGATACCTGAGCTATGAAAGGAACTTGATTTGTTGTTAACATAAGTTATAATCATGAATGCTTGACGAGATTTACAAGTATTAGCATTAATTGAAAATTTACAAGTAGTAGCATTAATTGAATAAGATGACTAATGTAATCATGTTAACAATCTATAATCTGATTGGAACCTCCTTTGTGTGTGGTTTCCAATTGAATAATAAGAGTTTATACTATACTTGTTTGACATACCATTAGTGAATCCTCTAACCTTGACATTTATTGTTGTCGTTGTTAAATCTTTACGTTAATATTCCATCTCAAAGTTCTCATCTTCTTCTTCTTCTTCTCTTTCTTTATTACTACTAGTACTACTACTACTACTACTACTACTATTATTATAGTTATTATTGTTATTGTCATTGTTGTTATTATTGTTATTACTATTATTATTGTTGTTGTTATTATTATTGTTGTTGTTGTACTATTGTCGTTTATAATTTGTACAATTAACCTCCCTGTGGTTCGACCCCGGTCTTGCCGGGTTATTTATTACTTCGACACTCCTGCACTTGGGAGAAGACATCAATCTTTTAGTCATGTCACTTGCATCAAAATAGCCCCAATTCCAACTCCAAAAGCATCACACTCTATTTCGAATGTTTTAGCAAAGTCTGGAAGTGCTAAAATTGGAGCAGTACACAACTTTTCTTTAATTAGCTCAAAAGCTTTCTACGCATCTGCACTCCATCTAAACTCGTTCCTTTTTTTCAAGCATTCTGTCATAGGAGCAAGAATAGAGCTGAAATCTTTCACAAATCGCCTGTAGAAAGAAGCTAAACCATGAAAACTCCTCACATCAGCGATACTAGCAGGTTTTGGCCAGTCCCGAATTGCCTCAATTTTCTCCTCATCAACCTTAACTCCCTTGCTAGAGATAATATATCCAAGAAACACGACACTTTCTTTACAGAAGTGACACTTTCTTTACAGAAGTAACACTTTGTGAGTTTCCCATACAACTTCGAATCTCGTAAAGTTTCAAACACAACTCTAAGATGCTTCACATGATCATCAAAGGTCTTGCTATACACCAGGATATCATCAAAATATACTACAACAAACAGCCCAATATACTTCCTCACAACATGATTCATAAGCCTCATAAATGTACTAGGTGCATTAGATAACCCAAATGGCATTACCATCCATTCATATAACCCCTGTTTAGTTTTAAATGTTGTTTTCCATTCATCTCCCTCTTTCATTCTAATTTGGTTATAACCACTCATCAAATTGACTTTAGAAAACAATGTAGCACCATGCAACTCATCAAGCAAATCATCAAGTCTGGGTATAGGAAATCGATACTTAACTGTTATTTTGTTGATAGCACGACTGTCCATACACATCCTCATGGTACCATCTTTCTTCGGTATAAGCAAAGTAGGTGCGGAACATGGACTAAGTGATTCTCGAACATAGCCTTTCTCTAAGAGCTCACCAACCTGCCTTTGAATCTTTTTTGCTTCCTTTGGATTACATCTGTATGCTGGTCTATTAGGAAGTGAAGCTCCCAGCACCAAATTAGTTTGATGCTCTATTCCACGAATAGGCGGTAACCCTTTAGGTAATTCATTTGGAAACACATCTTTAAATTCTTCAAGCAATTCCTTAATCTATGTTGGTAAGTCCAATCCTTCTACTTATAGTAATTGCTTTGCCCAGATCATGAAAACAACCCCTATTGAAGCTAATGCCTGTTTGATATCTCCTTTTTTGGCTAACAATAGCCCCTTACGTGATAGCACCTCCTTTTGTTGGCTTCGTAACTGATCCTCTCTAACCTGTTGATAACTCAATGGTAACAAGTTCACCTTTTTTCCATTCAGTATGAAAGAATAAGTGTTCTTTCATCCATTGTAGGTCACATCCTTATCAAATTGCCATGGACGTCCCAGTAACAAACGGCTAGCTGACATCAGCACAACATCACACAAAACCTCGTCATGATAGGTTTTAATGGAAAAAGGCACAAGAACTTACTTTGTCACCCGAATCTCCCCATTCTCATTCAGCCATCGCAAACTATACGGTCTGGGATGTGGAATGGTAGTTAAGCCCAATTTCTCCACCAAGGTAGTTGACACAACATTAGTGCAACTTCCATTATCAATGATCATCCCACACACCTTATCTCGAATCTGACATCGAGTATGAAAGATGTTCTCGCGTTGCTCATCACTAATGTCAATTTGTGCACTCAGAACCCGTTGCATAACCAACAAATCTCCCTTCACTGGTTCGAAATCCTCTTCTTGTTCAGCCACTTATACCTCATCTTCATCTTCAGTTTCATCCTCATCTCTATTGATCAGCTCTCCATGATCCCCATGCAAAATCATCACCCTTTTATTTGGACATTCTGAAGCAATGTGCCCATGCCCTAAGCACTTGAAGCACTTGATGTCCCGAGACCTCCTAGGATGTGGAGGTTCTGTCACCTTCTCCTTTCCCTTTAAAGAGTCAAAACTGGTATTCCCCTTGCTAACCTCCACCTTCTTATCTCGTTTAGGTGTGCTCCATGTTCGTGTAGGCGTAGATACAACCCTTGTTGTACTTGACATAGTTACACTAGTTTGGATACCTCCTCGTTTCTGTTGCCTCTTTACTCAAGTTGCAAGCTTTATAACATCCTCAAGGAAGATGTACGGTTGTAATTCAACAACATTAGCTATATCCTTCCTCAACCCTCTAAGAAATCTAGCTATTGTTTGCTCTTGGGGTTCCATTAATTTATATCGAATCAGCAGCAACTCAAACTCTTTCACATACTCTTCCACGCTTAAAAATCCTTATCGCAAAGTCTGAAGTCTGATATATAGCTCTTGTTTATAGTAATCAAGAACAAATCTCTTCTTCATCACTCTTTTCATAGTTGCCCACGTTCTAATCTCCTCTTCTCCATCCCTTCTTCTCTAAATCTTTAAGTTTTCCCACCATAAAAGAGCATAATCTGTAAACTCAAGTGCTGCCACCTTGAACTTCCTTTCTTCATAATATTCATACCATTTGAACACCTTTTCAACCTTCTGAATCCATTCCAAGTATTCCTCGGGTGAACTACTTCCTCGAAATGGTGGAATCTTAAGTTTGAGACCACTAGGAGGATTATTATTCTGCTTTCTGGTTGTGTTGTCTTTCTTTTGGTATTTAGGCTGGATTATAATGATTTTAAGGTAAATAAAATGGAGGATAGACTAGAGTGATACTTTGATAAGTCGATCTGGATGCCACACTCTCTATGATTGAAAAGTGATAAGTCAGGTAGGGTTCTTCATAAATCAATTTCAAAGAATAACTCTTAATTCTCTGAATTAAGTTCAAATCTTGGCCAAAAGTTTTTTATTTCATATTCTGATGCCATATTTATAATTGGAACATCCCTCCATAGTTAGGAAAATTCAACATGATAGAAATCAAGCCTAAAAATTAGACTTTGACAAAGTAACCAGATAAATTAAACTAGCACACATTTTTTGACTTTAATTGAAACATAAACAGACCGAATTTGAAATGGCTATAACTTCTTGTACAAAAGTCCAATGCAATTATGGTTGAACAATCTGGAAAGATCACGTTGTGAACTTGAAATCCACCTAGATTAGTCTTGTTTTCACATGCAATGGATGACTTCAAATTCAGGTTCAAATTCATCTACTATTCTGACGTAAACAGCATCAATTCCATAACTTATTTGCATTATCAACCCAAATTCAAGTAGCCCAGCATCAAAAGAACCATTAAGGGCTCTTCCCATCTTTAAGTTCCAATTGTAGGCAAATAAGCGCTCTTGGACCAATTTGAAACTGATTGCTAATTTTTAACTTCGACGCAACTTCAATCATTCCAATTTGACTCGTTAAGATCCTTTGTAGTTGTTTCGCTCTTACTCTTGTCATTGGACCATCTGAATCCTCTTGCATATTAGATTTACCTTTACCAGATGGATTATCATTTCTATGATGCGTATCAGTATGTTTTTGTGAGATGAAAAGAACTTCTTGAAAAATTATTGTTGCAATTCATTCTAAGTACAAATGGATCATTGTCTCAAATTTTATAGTCATGTTTTAGCTTTATCTTTTAATGAAAAAGAAAAAAGCTTTAATATGATGTTCATGCTACAATTTGAGTCATTATGGGTGTTACAGACCTCCTCAAATTCCTTTAAATGCAATTATTGATTGTCTAAATCTAAGCTTTGAAAAGAAGATAAACGTTAAATAACGTCTAGCTTAAAAATTGGCGATTCGATGATTTTTCGTTATGTTTCTTGATTTGAGGTCTTGGAAGTCACCACCTAGTATTGAATTAAGGGTTACTAGGAAACCCAGATATACTGATTGTTGCTAAAGATTCAAGGATAAGGGACTAATTATGGCTAGGGAAGGTATCAACACCCTTAGCTTAACCTACCTAAGATAAGCTGCTTTGCGGTTTGATGTGATTTGAACATTTAAAATATTAATTAAATTCTAAGGTTTTAATAAATCAGTTATTAAATACCCGAATATGTGTAGAAACATGTTCTCACACTTTCATGGAAAATATAACATGATTTTATTTACCCTTGAGATATTTAACTATATTCAACTTAAACAATTATTTTTTTTGTCTTTTTTTATTTTTATAATTCAATAACATAGATAAAAATACAAACACACACACATATCTCTTTTTCATTATGTGTTTTTCTTGCACACCCTTTTTTACTTGTAACAAAATAGTAAGAATTCAAAATTTAACCAAACAAGGCCTTAACAGTTTCAAAATTATAGAAAAAACCCCCCAAACATATGGAATTGTAGGAAAGCCTTCTGGGATCAACTGCACTAGTGGCGACAAATGGACCTTATGCACCACCGCCATTAGCGGCGTATGGATCCACGTGTCGTGGCCAGTGAAGACCAGCAAACCAGTGGATTGTGATCGTGTCCTTCTTCCCTCCCCTCCATACCGGTGGTGCATCTCCCAATCACTTGCAAAGCAAACCAACAACACAAACAATTTTTGATTCTTTTTTTTTTATCTGCCTCAGCCTCTTTTAGATTTGCTTCGATGCAGATCGACTGCTTTTGTGGGGCTCGGTAGAGGCCAGTTTGCGCTAAGACGTCTGTGGCGCTGCTTGTGGTTAGTTGCAGAAGGTGACAACGGCGCTACTGCACGGAGATGGGCCATTGCTGTTGGAAGAAGGAGTAGCAAAAGCGCAAAAGTAAAGGGACGACCGACATTGGCTTGCTTTGGGGCTGAGGGGGAGGGAAAGCTTTGGTTTTTCTTCTTCTAAGGTAGCGGCGACCTAGGAGCAAAAGAGGGAAGACACTAGGGACTGGTCTTCAGGTGGTGGCTACTTTTTCTTTTGTGGCCAAGGGTGGTCGACTCAGGAGTGATGAAGGGCAGGGGCCAGTTATGCTAGGCCAAGGTGGGTTCTACCGGGCCTGGATTGCTGGCGGTGGCCTCGCTGGGGTCGGAGTGGCAGGTGTCACCACTGTGTTTGGGTTGTTGATTTGGCCGTCTACTGTTGAGAAGACCGAAGAAGAAGATGTTGCCTAGGAAGGGGCTTCAACGTTGATGAGTCTATGGGCGCTAGAGGAATGGTTAATGGAGGGGAGTGATTAGTACTTAAAAGTGCATTTTTATCAAGGTTTTATATCATCATTTTGCACTTGAAGTATCAATAACTCCTTAACTAAAACATGTTTTATAATAATGTATCTAATAATATAAGATACCTATAATTTGTGGTAAATGTCTATTTTTAATGCAGGCCTATCACATAAATGAAAGGATTGATCGATGAATTTAAGAATTGAAATTGAAAGGACAAAGAGATGGCTAAACTCCGAAAAGAGATGTCGGTGCAGTCCATACCGGAACACTGTTCGGTAATTGGATCATATCTGGAGTTGTAGATCTTAGATTTAGGTCCACCTTATATGGATGGAAAGATAAGACATAGGCCTACAACTTTCATATGGAGCCCAAGATCTAAAAAGGCCATTTTCAAGTCCAAATTATTGTAACAACAAAGAAGCCCGAAGCTGTCCTCCAGCCCGAGCACTGTTCGGTATTTTGGACATATCTGGAGTTCTAGAAGTCCAAATGAGCTGAACGTTTTACACAAGACAGCTGAGACAATTGCCTACAACTTTCATGTTTGCAAGTGGTTCCAATTTTGATGTTATCAATGATGTTTTGGGCAGACAAGAGAAGATAAAGATTGTCACCAAGTCAAAAGTTGGCCACCCACTTATCAATTAGTCATCAAATCAATAGTTCCCAATTTTGGCCTATAAAAGGAGGCATTTGCTATGCATTTAGGCATCTTGGTTTCCAGATCAAGATCATGCTCTTCCTTTCTCTCTTTGTATTTTTTGTAATGTTTATGCTTTGCTTTCATTAATAGCAAGTTTATGCCTTTCATTTCCTTTCACTTACTTAGCTAACATTTATCTTATTTATGTTCTTATTTTGTTTATTTATTTTTCTTTCTTTTATTATGTCTAGCTAAGTTTATTATGTCAAGGTGAAAAGGTTACACTAATGGTGTAAGAATAAGTATAGTGTAAACTTAATATGGACTTTAATGTTTGATACTAACATGTTTTGTATTTGTTATCTTATTCACTCTTTAATACTTTGCTTGTTAAATGACTAATCTTGATTTATGTTGTATAACACTTGGTACAACAAATGCTTGGCACTCTCATAGCCCATACTGTATGGTATAACCGACCCCTGAGCTATGAAAGGAACTTGATTTGTTGTTAACATAAGTTATAATCATGAATGCTTGACGAGATTTACAAGTATTAGCATTAATTGAATAAGATGACTAATGTAATCATGTTAACAATCTATAATCTAATTGGAACCTCCTTTGTGTGTGGTTTCCAATTGACTAATAAGAGTTTATACTATACTTGTTTGACATACCATTAGTGGAACCTCTAACCTTGACATTTATCGTTATCGTTGTTAAATCTTTACGTTAATATTCCTTCTCAAAGTTCTCATCTTCTTCTTCTTCTTCTCCTTCTTTTTCTTTATTATTATTATTATTATTATTATTATTATTATTAGTATTATTATTATTATTATTATTATTATTATTATTATTGTTATTGTTATTGTTATTGTTATTATTATTGTTGTTGTTATTGTCGTATAACTGTTGTTTATAATTTGTACAATTAACCTCCCTGTGGTTCGACCCCGGTCTTGCCGGGTTATTTATTACTTCGCCACTCCTCGACTTGGGAGAAGACATAAATCTTTTCGTTGTGTCAGAGACCTTGTAGGGGGTTAAACCACGAGTTGAATGACGTGGCAGCCAGTCATGGAGGCAAAGAAATGCCTGGGAAAGGGTTGGTTCAGGTGGCTGGTCTAAGAGAGAAAGAGCGGATCATGGGAAGAGGAGAGTCGATATAAAGTAGGGTGCTAGTTTAGGGAACCGTGGGTATGGTCGGTTAGTTGAGGGAAGAACGGCTGAGTCTTGGACAAGGAGAAAGGGCGTGGCTGAGGGTTTGAAAGTGGAAGAGGGGTGGTCGGCCTTTATGAACAGGGAAAGGGAGGCTTGCGGTAGCCCCTGTTCTCTCTAGTTTTTTACTAACTGGGAAGGGAGGCGGCCAGTTCTTTTTTTTAGGGTTTTTCTTGTGTTCCCTTTTTGTAAATTTTCTGCCCCCCATGAATAAAAGTTTCTTCTCCCTCGGTGAATAAATTTTTTTGCTTCTCTTATAGATAATAAAATTTATTATTTTTTATTTGCTTGCTCTCCAAGCAACCTAAAAAACAAATTGGTCCCTCAAGTTGTCCTATTCACATTTGGTCCCTTGTAATTTTGATTTTTTTGTATTTTTGAATTTTTTTGAAAACAAGCAATATCAACGTCGACTCAACAAGAAAAATAAGTGATTTTAAAATTAACATGTTAAAAGTTGAACTCGTTCAAAATACCTTTGAAAATTTATATTCTTCTGAAATGACGTTGAAAATGCTAAAAACGATGCAAATATATCAAAATATATTTTTTGGGGTTTTTCATTGTTTTTTTGCTATTTTTGATTTTTTTGTAAATTTATAAAAAATATGGGTAAAAAATTGGGTAGCAACAAATGCCCTCTTTTTACAATGTTTACGAAACAAGAAATTTCTCAATGTTTTGCATAGTAAGCTTATAAAGAAAACAAAAGGTCTTCTTAACTTACTAAGTGATCCACTCAGCCAAGGACTTTATTTTTAAAAGAAAATGATCTCATTATCTTGGGTGATCTGCCCATTTTGAAGAAAATTGGTCTATTTTGAAGGGCGACCTGCCCACACAATCACACTAGTCTATTTTCAGGGGCAACCTGCCCACACATACTCATGCTGGTCTATTTTCACGGGTGACCTGTCCACACATACTTATTATGGTCAATTTTCAGGGGTGACTTATCCACACATACTCATTATGGTCTATTTTCAGAGGTGATATACTCGCACATACTCATGCTGGTTTATTTTCACAGGTGACCTGCCCTTTTGATTGGGTTAACCTGAGGTCCCATCTAGCGATCTCCTTTAACCAGAACCAAAATTAGTGTGTAGTTCGGTTAACTCAAAATCCCATTTGGCAATTCCCTTTAACCAAGGCTAAACTCTGTGTGTGGTTGGGCTAACCTGAGATCCCATCTAATGATCTCCTTTCACTAGAACCAAAAGTCAGTGTATAGCTTGATCAACCTGAAATCTCATCTAGCGATTCCCTTTGACCAAAGCTAAACTCTGTGTGTGGTTAGGTTAACCTGAGATGCCATCTGGCGATCTCTTTTAACCAGAATCGATACATAGATATGTGTGGTCTCATTATAATGGGTGACCTACCCAGAAAAAGTGATGGCCTCACTCTATGTGTGGTTAGGTTAACCTGAGATCATCTGGCGATCTTTTTTAACCAAAACCAATAGAAAGATGTGTATGGTCTCATTATAATGGGTGACCTACCTAGAAAGAGTGATGGCCTCATTGTGATGGGTGACCTATCCAAATGAAGAAGGATGGTCTCATTATGATGGGTGACCTACCAAAAAAAATAAAAAAACGGTCTCATTATAATGGATGACCTGCCTAGGTAAAAACATGGAGAATGGTCTCATTGTAATGGGTGACCTATATAGAAAAATGATGGTCTCATTGTAATGGGTGACCTACCTAGAAAAATGATGGTCTCATTGTAATGGGTGACCTACCTAGAAAAATGATGGTCTCATTATGATGGGTGACCTACCCAAACGCAAAATGATCTTATAGTGATTGGTGGCCTACCTATATGAAAGGTGGTGGTCTCGTTATGATGGGTGACCTACCCAGATGGAAGATGATCAAAATGTGAATTGGTCTCATTGTTATGGGTGACCTACCCAAGTGGAAAAGAATGTGAAGTGTGGTCTCATTATTATGGGTGACCTACCCAAATGGAAGATAATGGTCTCGTTATGATGGGTGACCTACCTAGATAGAAGATGATGGTCCCATTATATTGGGTGACCTACCTAGAAAAATGATGGTCTTATTGTGATAGGTGACCTACCCAGAAAAGATGATGGTCTTATTATGATGGGAGACCTACCCAGAAGGAAGATGATGATAAAAAGTGGTCTTATTGTTATAGGTGACCTACCCAAATGGAAAAAAAAATGATTTACCTGGCAAAAAGACTTAGCATGTGAAGTCCTGACAGGATAAGGTTGACAAACGATGCTTCTTGATTATAGGGTTGACTTGAAGACTCATCTTGATGATAGTGTTGATCTCCTCGTTTCTTTGAGATTTTCCTATTGGCAGGGTTCATCTCATGCTCTTCTCATTCCATGATCAAAATTAGTTCTTTGTTATCATCAACTCAATGATTCTTTCTATCCACAATCTTGCTGGACTTCATTGAGGATTTCCCTGTAGCAATTCAAAAATTTGTGCAATACTTTGAGGTTAGATGATATGCATGCATCCTTACCTGATTTGAAATATAGGTCCCCCCCTTCTTTGATGCTTCGTCGTCATGAGGTGCCTTTGTTTTTTTTTATTCATAAGCTCATTGATATGCTAGCCTTCAATTTAGATGCGAGTGTAATGCCCATCCTAGGTTGCCCATGATGATTACTGTGCTTGTTGTTCATCAAGCTTGACCATGCCCCTATATATGGTGCTGCTTGATTCATCATGAAGGGGCTTAACCATTCATCTTCTAGATTCTCTTAACAATTGTTCTCTCATTGATTGGGCGCATCGTGCCAACAACCATCAAGGTTATCCATCAGTCATGAACTTGCCTTCAGTTGAAACATACCATTCAAGTATATATGGTCATCCACCTTATGGAACTGCCATGTCATCCCGACATGCATCTCATACTTTGTCGGGAAAGGCTCATCGTTGTTAGCTCAATGTTCTTCTCCATGGATTCATCTCAGCTTGTTAAATTAGCTTATACAAAGAAATGATTTGGCATTATCAATGATGTTCATCACCTATATTCATGCGGTGAAATGCGCTTTTAAGGTTCAAAACAAATGGCCTCACAGTCAATTTTGGTAAGTGTATCCTTGAAACATTCATTCAAATGCAACTATGTGATAACATTGTTCAAAAGTCATAGCCATGTTAGAGATGATAAACCAAGATGAAGATATGAAAATATCCTTCAAGTGCAGCGTTTCTCATCAATTGCTGCTAAAGTTCACTAAATCATGGATTGTCTTCGAACAATATCCCCCCTGATTGATCTGAACATGCTCGTTCTTCTATCTATAACCAAATGGCTTTTGTGATCGCTAGGAATAACTTTGATGGACTTTGCTAACTCATCATTCGATTCTTTCTTTGCCCCCAATTGATCTGAATACTGTTTGTTTTCCTTCTTAGAGTCCACTATATTACCCCCAAATGGTCAGCTTCTTAAGGAGTGTCAAGAGGTGTTGATGTCATTTCGATTAGGGATTTTGCAAAATTGATCAATGTTCTTCCTGTTTGACAATCTTGTTCTGGAATCAACTCTCATATTTCAAAGATCATGTCTATTCAAAGTCTAGTTGTTGAAATGAAATTAGAGAGATGTCTGTTTTGAAAAAGATGTTGAAAATCAAAACTCCTTGATTAAAGACCCAACACGTCGTTCAATGTAGTCATTTGATTGTCTTGTATTTTGAAAACAGAAATGACCTGTTGTAAGATTAAAATGACTTTTTTCATGGTTTTTTGTGTTAGTTTTAATCTTTGATCTTAAATATATCTTTTGATGGTTTGCAATGAGTTGACATTTTTGTAAATTTCAAGGAAAACAAAAGGCTCAAGTCAAAACTTAAGGATTCCTCAAGAAAGATTGTTTTCTTTTTTAGCAACAATTTTATCAGCATGCATAATAACAAATAGCTTAATCCATGAAGCCACGACTCTTATGGAAAAGCTCTTCAAGTTTTGAGAGCGCCATTTATCAGTTTAAATTGCTTACTTGATCAAAAAGAGCCTTTAAAAGCACATAATACAGGCTACGGTTCATGGCTTATGAAAGAAAAGAAATTCACAGGCTCAAAAGGTATTTGAGGGTTTAAAAGACCTAGGATCAACATCAATTATTCATCAACTCTCTTTCTCTTGTTGTCATAGTAGAGAAAGTGACATAATCTTGTTAATCTCAAAGATCAGAATTCTCTTAACATAGGTCATAATGCAAATCTAACATTTCCTTTGATGAATAACCAATCGAATCTTTTGAAGAGATTAAAGGCTTTATCCTAAATACACCAAGAGACATGAAACTTGATTTTTTTTATGTTGACTTTTTGCATTTGCTGTGTCTTTCTTCAATTCAAACTTTGTTTGCCTTTCTTAGAACTGATAAGTGACACGACTAAAAAATTGATGTCTTCTCCCAAGTGCAGGAGTGTCGAAGTAATAAATAACTCGGCAAGACCGGGGTCGAACCACAGGGAGGTTAATTGTACAAATTATAAATAATAATACAATAACAACAACAACAACAACAACAATAGTAATAACAACAATAATAACAATAATAATAGTAGTAGTAGTAGTAGTAGTAGTAATAATAATACTAATAATAATAATAATAATAATAATAAAGAAAAAGAAGAAGAAGATGAGAACTTTGAGATGGAATATTAACGTAAAGATTTAACAGCAATAACAATAAATGTCAAGGTTAGAGGATCCACTAATGGTATGTCAAACAAGTATAGTATAAACTCTTATTAGTTAATTGGAAACCACACACAAAGGAGGTTCCAATTAGATTATAGATTGTTAACATGATTACATTAGTCATCTTATTCACTTAATGCTAATACTTGTAAATCTCGTCAAGCATCCATGATTATAACTTATGTTAACAACAAATCAAGTTCCTTTCATAGCTCAGGTGTCGGTTATACCACACAATATGGGCTATAAAAGTGCCAAGCATTTGTTGTACCAAGTGTTATACAACATAAATCAAGATTAGTCATTTAACAAGCAAAGTATTAAAGAGTGAACAAGATAACAAATACAAAACATATTAGTATCAAACATTAAAGTTCATATTAAGTTTACACTATACTTATTCTTACACCATTAGTGTAACCTTTTCACCTTGACATAATAAACTTAACTAGACATAATGAAATAAAGAAAAATAAATAAACAAAATAAGAACATAAATAAGATAAGAGTTAACAAAGCAAAGGAAAGGAAATGAAAGGCATAAACTTGATATTAATGAAAGCAAATCATAAATATTACAAAAAATACAAAGAGAGAAAGCAAGGGCATGATCTTGATCTGGAAACCAAGATGCCTAAATGCATGGCAAATGCCTCCTTTTATAGGCCAAAATTGGGAACTATTGATTTGATGACTAATTGATAAGTGGGTGGCCAACTCTTGACTTGGTGACTAACTTTTGACTTGGTGACAATCCTTATCTTCTCTTGTCTGCCCAAAACATCATTGATAACGTCACAATTGGAGCCAGTTGCAAACATGAAAGTTGTAGGCAATTGTCTCAGCTTTCTGGTGTAAACAATTCAGCTCATTTGGACTTCTAGAACTCCAGATATGGCCAAACTACCGAATCGTGCTCGGGCTGGAAGACAGATTCGGGCTTCTTTGTTGTTGCTACAATTTGGACTTGATAATGGCCTTTTTAGATCTTGGGCTCCATATGAAAGTTGTAGGCCTATGTCTTACCTTTCCATCCATATAAACCTATAGCTTACCTTTCCATCCATATAAATTGGACCTAAATCAGAGATCTGTAGCTCCAGATATAACCCAATTACCGAACAGTGTTCCGGTTTGGATTGCACCGACATCTCTTCTCTAAGTGTGACCATCTCTTTATCCATGCAATTTAAGTTCTTCAAGTCATCAATCAATCCTTTCATTTATGTGATAGACCTGCTTTAAAAATAGACATTTACCACAAATTATAGGTATCTTATATTATTAGATACATTATTATAAAACATATTTTAGTTAAGGAGTTATTGATACTTCAAGTGCAAAATGATGATATAAAACCATGATAAAAATGCACTTTTAAGTACTAATCATTAAGACACCCCTACGAGCTTAGTAACTCGGGTCGTAGATATTGATATGTAGATAGTGCAATGTTTGATTCCCTTAAGCTTTTCTCCTCAACCCATGTAACAAGCGTTGGGCCAATAGCTCCCAAGTCAGTTGACTTTAGGGTATTAGGTGTTAAAACACCCCTTCGGGCTTAATTGCTTAGGTTAGGGAGGCTAAGAAACCAAACATATCTATATTTTTATTATCATCATTTTTTTTTCTTTTGTTTTTTTTTCTTTTTGCTCTTTTTTTTTAAAAAAAATTATATACTATCCCTTTCCCTTAGTTGTTACCTTTAACAAAAGAACATAAATAATGTAATAATCCAATATGCAACCCACAATCATATGTTAAAGTGTGTGTGTGAAAATTAAGGTTTAAGAATACATGTTAAATGAGTATATGAGCATAATTAAGTGATAATAATGCGAGAGTTTGTAAACCTAAATATTTCAAGAAGTATTATGATAGACCTTGTTAAGAATGGTTACTAAGATGCGTCTCAAGAGTCGCTTTAACAAAAGAGCTTCTCTACTCTACCATCCTAGTAACAACAATTTTACACATGCTTTATGAAATAGAAAACATAGTTAGTTTTTTTTTTGTCAACTACTACCCTCTCCCCTCAACCAAAACAAGACATTGTCCTTAATGTCCTAGAGTAGAAAGATAGAGTATATAAGACATCACCTGAAATAACAAATACTGACAAACCTGAAACACACTATAACAAATGCCTCCTTTTATAGGCCAAAATTGGGAACTATTGATTTGATGACTAATTGATGAGTGGGTGGCCAACTCTTGACTTGGTGACAATCCTTATCTTCTCTTGTCTGCCCAAAACGTCATTGATAACATCAAAATTGGAGCCACTCGAAGCCATGAAAGTTGTAGGCAATTGTCTCAGCTTTCTTGTGTAAAATATTCAGCTCATTTCCACTTCTAGAACTCCAGATATGGCCAAAACTTCTACAACTCTAGATATGGCCAAAATACTAAACAGTGCTCGGGCTGGAGGACAGATTCAGGCTTCTTTGTTGTTGCTGTAATTGGACTTGCAAATGGCCTTTTTAGATCCTAGGCTCCATATAAAAGTTATAGGCCTATGTCTTACCTTTCCATCCATATAAAGTAGACCCAAATCTGAGATCTATAGCTCCAGATATGACCCAATTACCGAACAGTGTTCCGGTTTGGATTGCACCGACATCTCTTTTCTAATTTTGGTCATCTTTTTGCCCTTGCAATTTAAGTTCTTAAAGTCATCAATCAATCCTTTCATTTATGTGATAGACCTGCATTTAAATGAACATTTATCACAAATTAAAGGTATCTTATATTATTAGATATATTATTATAAAACATGCTTTAGTTAAGGAGTTATTGATACTTCAAGTGCAAAATGATGATATAAAACCATGATAAAAATGCACTTTTAAGTACTAATCACACTCCCCAACCAGCTTATTACTAGTCCCTAGTAATCAAAGCGTTAAAATAGAAAAACAATTTGCAAATTCCACAAAGCAAGGTATTCATCATTTAACTTCCCTTAATCTATCCAGATAAACAAACTCTCATTTATATATATATATATATCTGTTCAATACCTCTTAACAAGATATTAATAAACCTTTCTTTTGTGCTTAATGTATCAACACATAATTATGGGGCTTTTCTTGGACGAAAACAAAATTTTTGTTCTAATGTTTAAGGTTAACTTCCTTGGGTTGGGATTGTTATTTTTGTCTTTTTTTTTCTTCTTTTTTTTAAAATATATATACATATAATTTAAAAACATCATGCATCTTTAACCCCTGTAACGAGCTTTCGGCTAATGACTCCCAGACCAGTTGGTCTTAGGGCATTAGGTGTTAAGACACCCCTACGAGCTTAATAACTCGGGTCGCAGATACTGATATGTAGATAGTGCAATGTTTGATTCCCTTAAGCTTTTCTCCTCAACCCATGTAACAAGCGTTGGGCCAATAGCTCCCAAGTCAGTTGACTTTAGGGTATTAGGTGTTAAAACACCCCTTCGAGCTTAATTGCTTAGGTTAGGGAGGCTATGAAACTAAACTTATCTACATTTTATTATTATCATTTTTTTTTCATTTTTTTTCATTTTTTTCTTTTTATTTATATACAATCCCTTTCCCTTAGTTGTTACCTTTAACAAAAGAACATAAATAATGTAATAATCCAATATGCAACCCACAATCATATGCTAAAGTGTGTGTGTGTGTAAATTAAGGTTTAAGAATACATGTTAAATAAGTATATGAGCAGAATTAAGTGATAACAATGCGAGAGTTTGTAAACCTAAATATTTCAAGAAGTATTATGATAGACCTTATTAAGAATGGTTACTAAGATGCGTCTCAAGAGTCGCTTTAACAAAAGAGCTTCTCTACTCTACCATCCTAGTAACAACAATTTTACACATGCTTTATGAAATAGAAAACATAGTTAGTTTTTTTTTTGTCAACTACTACCCTCTCCCCTCAACCAAAACAAGACATTGTCCTTAATGTCCTAGAGTAGAAAGATAGAGTATATAAGACATCACCTGAAATAACAAATACTGACAAACCTGAAACACACTTAAACAAAAATAAGAAATAACAAAACACACACTAAAACAAATATAAGAAACAATAAAACACAAATATTATGCTATTAATAAAACCACAAAACACAAATTTTTACAAACTAAGACTCAAATCGCAGTTGTGATTGTTGCTCACATCTTCCCTTTGTTTTATGTCCAAGAACAACTTAAACGCTTTAACAAAAGAGCTCCTTTACTCTGCCATCCTAGTAACAACAATTATGCACATGCTTTATGAAATGAAAAACAAATTTATTTATTATTATTTTTTTATGAACTACTAGCCTCTCCCCCCAACCAAAATGAGACATTGTCCTCAATGTTTAAAGGTAGAAAGATAGAGTATAGAAGATATCACCTGAAATAACGAACACTGAAACAAAAATAAGAAATAACAAAACACAATAATAAAACCAAAACACACAAAAATTCACAAATGAAGGCTCAAATCCAATTTAAGCTTTTTACGGCTTTCCTTAGATGACCAATTTATGCGACTCATGGAAGGATCAATCACAAGAATGAAAGATTGTAGTTGGTCAATCAATTATTCAGCAGTAGCAGCAGAGATTATGATTTGTCGTGCAGAAGATGTTAGAAATTCCTGTTCCACAGCATGATCAAGAAAAGATACCAACTTATCATAATAACCATTAACATTTAACAAACCTATGGGTTTATGGTGAATGTGCAGTTGAGCCCAAGAGGAAATATGAAAGATCTCTTCCAATGTACCTAGACCACCTGGTAAAGCAATGAAGGTATCAGCATGGTTAAACATTGCATTCATTCGAGCTGACATTGTGGAGACCTGAAGTTCCTCTCCAATGATGTCCCCTTGTGCTAAAGCTTCGGGAACGACCCCCAAAACTTGACTACCTCCTAAAAATACAGCTATTGACACACCTCCCATTAACCCAAGACTGCCTCCCCCATACACTAAATGAATCTTTTTCTCAGCTAGCACCTGACCAAGATGATTTGCTGATTCGAAAAACTCCTTTTCTTTCCCAGGACTAGATCCACCGAAAACACAAATATTTCTTATATGATGACTTGAGGAACTTGCCATTTCTACACACTTCTGTAGTTGTTGAATGTATGGGTTGAGTAGAAATGAATGGAAGGAAGAGAGGATTTTATATATGAGAAATTAGAAAGGCAATCATAACACCTATATGTAGGCCAGCTAGAGTCTCACTCTCTCTCTCTCTCTCTTTTTATTTATTTATTTATTTACTTTTGAAAAAGCATGTGTGTGTACAGGTAGTTGTGATTGTGGCTCACATCTTCCCTTGGTTTTACGTCCAAGAACGGCTTAAACGCCCTCTAGGGGTCGGGGAGAGGCTTCCCATCCAGTTTTCTTAAAAACTGACAAACAGGGTCTTTTTTAGTCAGATTCCCAAGACTAAGTCGATCATGTTCTTTATGAAATAGTGGCCATAAATCATGAATTGAACGATGCACATCTCCACTAGGATGCGTCTCAAGAGTCAATAGAAGATTATCTAAAGACTCCTTACTCAGGCCATCCTTAATGAATTGTATTTTATCTTCACGGGTTATAGATACCATTCCTAAAGAATGACATTGTGTATTACAAGTCCATCTAGCACATCGAGGACAGACTTTCAGTCGTTTTGCACGACGCTTTTTTGCAAAAGTGCTTTTACCTGTTCTAGGCATGTGTGAAATGAAGGAGTTAGAGGACTCACTTGATAATCGGACCTTTGCTTCAATCAACCAGCGAATATCTTCAGGAATTCCATGATTCATTAACAATCTCAATCTTGCACATCTAGCACGGTAAATTTTTGTAATCGCATTCTGAGGCAGAGTGGGAAAATACTTTTTCAATTTTTCAAGATTAGTGTCCATTTTCAAATGAGAATTGGAAGAGAGATTCAAAGAATTGCACAAATATATACACAAATATCAGTTATTGTGGGAAACTGAAAGAACCGACTTAAGTCACGGAGTACCGTTGTCCGCCATTTGACCAGGGTGAGAGAAACTAGCAAAAATCACTCAAAAAGAAACATAAAAACAAATGTAAGAAAAAAAAAATCAACCTTTATCTACAAGATCATTCAAACAAGTTGATTCATTTTCACTAGGAAACTTATCAAAGTAAGCTTTCAAACAATGTCCATTTTCCTTAAAATCATTGTCATTCATTGAATTCTCAATATCACAGGCCCTATAAGGATTGCTCCATCTTGGTCTTAGCTCTCTAAGGAATGCATAAAGTTGAGAATTATAAAACAAAACTTTTTAACCAGTATCAACTTTTTGACAATTTTCACAAGTTTTGCAGAATGCATGCGTGTCCTTGAACATTGTGGGCCAATAAAATCCATTTTGAAAGATTTTTGCAGCTGTCTTTTTTGACGAGAAATAACTTCCACATGCTTTAGAATGACAAAGTTTAATGACACCACTTACCTCATTGTCGGGAATGAATCTTTGAAATATTTAATCAGGACAATATTTGAATAAGTTAGGGTCATCACAATAAAAATTCTTCACTTCGTTCAAAAACTTTTCTTTGTCTTGATTACTCCAATCAGCTGGCAAATCTCCTAAAGCAAGAAAATTCATATTTTTATCATACCAAGACATTGGACTAAGAGAAAGTAAGGATTCGTTAGGAAAGTAATCATCGATTGGTGTGATGTCAGATGTCGAATTTGGTGTCACTATTGACAAAAGATTCAAATCAACATTTTCGGTGCTTTTTTCATCCGTGATTTCTTCCTTAGAATAAATCATTTGCAAATCTTCAGATTCATCAAACTCATTTTTACGTAAAGTAGATTCAAGTTGATCATAAACTAATTCGTCAATATGATCTACTTCTTGTAAATCATTATCATCTCCAGGTTGCTTGCAAATGTTGAAAATATATCTTCTCCAGGTTGTTTGTAAATGTTGAAAATATTCATCTTCAATGTCATGTTTCCAAATGATAGCTTCATCAGTCCATTCCTACAATTAATCAATGCGTTAGAAGTTGCAAGAAACGGACGTCCTAAAATAACAGGAAATGAATTACATGCTTCAACAGGTTCTGTATCCAAGACAATAAAATCCATAGGATAAATGAATTTATCGACTTGTACTAACACATCTTCAATTATTCCTCTAGGCACTTTTACAGATCTATCGGCAAGTAAAAGAGATATAGAAATTGGTTTTAACTCACCTAGATTGAGACTTTGAAAAACTGAATATGGAAGTAAATTCACACTAGCACCGAGATCAAGTAAGGCTCTTTCAATTTTATGCTCTCCAATAAAGCAAGAAATTGTAGGACAACCAGGGTCTTTATATTTCAAAGCATTATTGTTCTGAAGAATAGCACTTACTTGTTCGGCTAGAAAGGCTTTCTTTTTCACATTCAGTTTCCTCTTCACAGTGCATAGATCTTTGAAAAATTTAGCATAGGAAGGAACCTATTTAATAGCATCCAGCAAAGGTATATTGATCCGTACCTGTTTGAAAATTTCAAAAATTTCAGAGTTGTGATTGACTTTCCTTTGTTTGGTCATGGCTTGAGGAAATGGAAGTGCTGGCGGAGAATCTGTCTTTTCTTTGCAATTCTCAGATTCAACCCCTTCCTTACCCTTAGAGATTGAATCATCATCTTTCTCATAAGGTTCAAGAGAGGGTTTTTCAATAACCTTACCACTGCGCAGAGTAGTGACTGATTTGACTTGATCCATGTGTTGGCTTCCGAAACTACTTGCATTTACATTGTATTGCCCCTTGGGATTTTGTTGTGGTTGAGATGGAAACTTACCTTTCTCTTGGAAACTGAGAGCAGATGTTAATTTTGCAAGAGTATCTTTAAAATCTGTCATGTTTTGAGCAAGTTGAGTATCGATTATCTCTTGCTTTTCAATGAATGCATGCAATGTTTCCTTAAGATTTCTTCTAAGAGGTGGAGCATAAGGAGGTGCATATCCATGAGAACTTTGGAAATTGTGGTGTGCTTGAAACTGTGGTTGTGAAGTTTGTGGATTGTCACTCTTCCAACTGAAATTTTGGTGATTTCCCTAACCAGGATTGTATGTTTGCAAATATGGGTTGTGGTTAGGCCTTTGGAAACTGTTTAAAGCATGGGCTTGCTCATGGAGACATTCCTTAAAAGAAGGCAAGGTTGGACAATTGTTGGTTGAGTGTTCATTTGTTTCACAGATTTGACACATAATGTTTTCAACAGATTTTAATTAACCACTCTTTTTCAATTCTAGTGCCTCAACTTTTCTAGCTAAAGATGCAAACTTGGCTTGAAGGTCATTGATTAGTACTTAAAAGTGCATTTTTATCATGGTTTTATATCATCATTTTGCACTTGAAATATCAATAACTCCTTAACCAAAACATGTTTTATAATAATGTATCTAATAATATAAGATACCTATTGATTGTGCATCAAAAGTGTCATTAAGTCTCTTATTTTACATATGTATTTATTGTTTTTATTTGGTTGTTTTTATAATAATTGATGTGTTTTTTAGTAATGAAGTTTGTTTTAATGTTTCGATAGGTTTTTGGAGCTTAAATGAATTAATTCACAAAATTCAACGTCGGAATTCAGAACAAAGAATTGAAGAGACATTTAGTTGAAGATTGAAGCAAATCTTGGTTCAAATAAGTGCTCCAAATTTGTCCCAAAAATCAATTCTATTCCAATTCTAGAAAAGAATATCATATGATTTATTTCAAGCCCAAACTTGCCTTATGTTGTGTGCAAACTTCAACCATTAAACACTCAAGGTTTCAATGTCAATCTTAGCCCAAATAATAAGTACATTTGTATATTTATTTGATGCTCAAATTCAGCCCAAAATCAGCTCCAAATCAGTCCTAAATCAACCCCAAATCAACCTTCAAATCAACCCAAACACAATCCATGATCTTACATGTCCACACAACAAATAACAATTGATTTATTTTGGGCAATCCATTGATCCAAGAAGGCAAGCACATGGATGGAAAGCTGGAGGGGATATTTTAACATTATTTTGGGTCAAAAAGAAGAAGGAGACACCTCATAAATGAGGAAGAAAAACGTGCACCAAAGTAGTTGTAAAGCTGTCTTGATTTGATTTTTCAGAACACTTTTCAGTGTTTTGCCCATAACTTTTGACTCCGGTGTCCAAATGAGCTGTTCTTTAATGATCTGGAAAGGTGACAGAATTTCCTATAAATATGTCTCTAATAGACTTCTCCAAAAAAAGCTTCTAAGAGGGTCGAATTGCTGTCCAAAGTTAGAGTCAGATTTGTGTCCGAATTTTTCTGAAATTGTATTGTGTTCTTCTTTATAGATTTCGGTTCTTTAGTTTGTAAAACTTATTTTTTCAGTTGGATTCAAGTTCTTTCATGTTTATTGAAGTGTTCTTATATATAATCATGGTTGGCTAAACTCTTTCTTGGATCCAAATCAAGGATAATGGTGATTGAGGTGAGTTCTTTAGGATATGAATGAATCTTAATGTTTATCTTCTTATTTTCTTCATGAATGATTTATTATTGTAAAGAAATTTTAGAAATCATTTAGGTAATGTTATAATCTTGAATTTTTATGCACAAACTTTAGTTTTGGTATAGAGATTGCTTGATTCAATGTCTTACTTAATATGAAAGTACTTGTTCATTCTTAAGCAATAATCAATCTTCATCTTTCTAATCTTCATTGTAATATCTTCCGATCTAATATCACCATCGTTGATATTAGGTTGAGTTATCTTATATATGTTGAAGAAATCACCAATACATCACCATTAAAATTGATTTGGACCAAGACTTACTTTTCTTGTCATTTAAAATCTATTTACATTTTTTTTATCTTTGAAAACAAATCCATCAATTATTTTCAACCAAGTTATTGTTAATTTAATTTCTCTTGAGTTTTTTTTTGTTACTTAGCTTAATTTCCAGATCTAGCTCTCTGTGGATATGACCTCGATCTTACCGAGTTAATTGCTACATCGCACACTCGTGCACTTGCGAGTTAAAACAAGCCGATCATAAAAAGCGGTCAAGCACCTATAATTTGTGGTAAATGTCTATTTTTAATGCAGGCCTATCACATAAATGAAAGGATTGATTGATGACTTGGAGAACTTAAATTGCAAGGATAAAGAGATGGCCAAACTTAGAAAAGAGATATCGGTACAATTCAAACCAGAACACTGTTCAGTAATTGGGTTATATCTGGAGCTACAGATCTCAGATTTAGGTCCAATTTATATGGATGGAAAGGTAAGACATAGGCCTACAACTTTCATATGGAGCCCAAGATCAAAAAAGGCCATTATCAAGTCCAAATTGTAGCAACAACAAAGAAGCCCGAATCTGTCTTCCAGCCCGAGCACTGTTCGGTATTTTGGCCATATCTGGAGTTCTAGAAGTCCAAATGAGCTGAATTTTTTACACAAGAAAGCTGAGACAATTGCCTACAACTTTCATGTTTGCAACTGGCTCCAGTTTTGACGTTATCAATGACATTTTGGGCAGACAAGAGAAGATAAGGATTGTCACCAAGTCAAAAGTTGGCCACCCACTTATCAATTAGACATCACATCAATAGTTCCCAATTTTGGCCTATAAAAGGAGGCATTTGCCATGCAGTTAGGCATCTTGGTTTCCAGATCAAGATCATGCTCTTCCTTTCTCTCTTTGTATTTTTTGTAATGTTTATGCTTTGCTTTCATTAATATCAAGTTTATGCTTTTCATTTCCTTTCCTTTACTTAGTTAGCTTTTATGTTCTTATTTTGTTTATCTATTTTTGTTTCTTTCATTATGTCTAGCTAAGTCAATTATGTCAAGGTGAAAAGGTTACACTAATGGTGTGAGAATAAGTATAATGTAAACTTAATATGGACTCTAATGTTTGATACTAACATGTTTTATATTTGTTATCTTGTTTACTCTTTAATACTTTGCTTGTTAAATGACTAATCTTGATTTATGTTGTATAACACTTGGTACAACAAATGCTTGGCACTTTCATAGCCCATAATGTATGGTATAACCGACACCTGAGCTATGAAAGAAACTTGATTTGTTGTTAACATAAGTTATAATCATGAATGCTTGACGAGATTTACAAGTATTAGCATTAATTGAATAAGATGACTAATGTAATCATGTTAACAATATATAATCTGATTGGAACCTCCTTTGTGTGTGGTTTCCAATTCAATAATAAGAGTTTATACTATACTTGTTTGATATACCATTAGTGGAACCTCTAACCTTGACATTTGTTATTATCATTGTTTAATCGTTACATTAATATTCCATCTCAAAGTTCTCATCTTCTTCTTCTTCTTCTATTTCTTTATTCTCCAAGTTCTCATCATCTTCTTCTTCTTCTCTTTCTTTATTATTATTATTATTATTACTACTACTACTAATATTACTACTACTACTACTACTACTACTACTACTACTACTATTATTTTTATTGTTGTTGTTGTTATTGTTGTTGTATTATTGTTATTTATAATTTGTACAATTAACCTCCCTGTGGTTCGACCCCGGTCTTGCCGGGTTATTTATTACTTCGACACTTCTACACTTGGGAGAAGACATCAATCTTTTAGTCGTGTCAGTCATGGTCTTCCCTAAGGTTGTACATACCTCCATTAGATGTATGAGGTTGAGTTTTACTTGGTGCCTCATAAGTACCCGCGGTGTCCCAATTTTGAGCATTTTCAGCTAACAAGTCTAAGTACTCCATTGCTTCATCAGGGTCTTTATCTTCAAAAGTTCCATTGCACATCAATTCAACCATTTGCCTATCTTTAGGTGTTAACCCTTCATAGAAATGTGAAACCAATCTCCATTTTCAAAACCATGATAAGGGCAAGTACCAAGCAACTCTTGATACCTATCCCAACATTGGTAAAATGTTTCTCCTGGTTTTTGAGTGAAAGCGGTGATTTGTCTTTTGAAAAAGTTTGTTCGCTGAGATGAGAAAAACTTCTTTAAAAATTGTTGTTGCATTTCATCCCAAGCACGAATGGATCCTGGTCTTAAATTTTATAGCCATGTTTTAGCTTTATTTTTTAATGAAAAAGGAAAAAGCTTTAATCTGATGGTGTTCATGCTACAATTCAAATTATTATATGTGTTGCAGACCTCCTCAAATTCCCTTAAATGCAAGTATGGATTTTCTAATTCTAAGCCATGAAAAGAAGGTAAAAGTTGAATAATGCCCGGTTTAAAATTAAAATGAGATGCATCGGGAGGAAAGACTATGCATGATGGTGCACTTATTCTTGTGGGATTCATGTGGTCTCTAAGTGTTCTAGCACGATTATTCTCATTATTCTCATTATGAAGTGATTAATTATCTTCTTCGGCCATATTTTTTGAAAATGATAAGGATACCCTATAAAGTCTACCACTTGATGTACGTGACCACACTCTCATGCACGTGTAGGAATAGAATAAAAGGAAGAAGAAAACAAAAGAAGAAGAAACAAGAGAAAAGAAACAAAGTTATATACAAGAAAAGTTAAAAGAGAAAATAAAATAACTACTATAATTTATACAAGAACTTACCTCCCCGGCAACGGCGTCAAAAACTTGACTCAACTAAAAGATTGAGAACTAGTTTATGATTAATTTGAATCTACTGTGAGTAAAACAGAGTTTGATGAATCTGAGATGTGCAAATGATTTATTCTCAGGAAGAAATCATAGATGAAAAAAACATTGAAAATGTTGATGCGAATCTTTTGTCAAAAGTGACAACAAATTCGATATTTGACATCACACTAATCAATGATTACTTTCCTGACGGATCCTTACTTTCTCTTAGTCTAATGTCTTGGTATGATAAAAATATCAATTTTCTTACTTTAGGAGATTTGCCAACTGATTGGAGTACCCAAGACAAAGAAAAGTTTTTGAATGAAGTGAAGAAATTTTATTGGGATGACCCTAACTTATTCAAATGTTGTCCTGATCAAGTATTTCAAAGATTCATTCCCAATAATGAGGTAAATAGTGTCATTCAACTTTGTCATTCTAAAGCATATGAGAGTTATTTCTCGTAAAAAAAGACAACTATAAAAATCTTTCAAAATGGATTTTATTGGCTCACCATGTTCAAAGCCATGCATGCATTTTGCAAAACTTGTGAAAATTGACAAAAAGTTGATACTGGTCAAAAAGTTTTGTTTTATAATTCTCAACTCCATTTATTCCCTAGAAAGCTAAGATCAAGATGGGGCAGTCCATTTATTGAGAAACATGTGTATCCTTATGGGGCCTTTGATATTGAAAATCCAAAGAATAACAATGTTTTTAGGGTAAATAGATATCGTTTGAAAGCTTATTTTGATAATTTTCCTAGTTAAAATGAATTAACTAGTTTGAATGATCTTGTAGATAAAGATTTATTATTTTGTTTTTCTCAAATTGTTTTTGTGTTTTGTTTTTTTTTTGTGACTCTTGGTTTGCTAGTCTCTATCATCCTGGTTAAATGACAGATAATGGTACTCCGTGACTATTAAGTCAGTTCTTTTAGTTTCCCATAATAACTAATATTTGTGTATATATTTGTTCAATTCCTTGTTCCTTCTCTTCTCTTTACATCTTTTTTCCACTTCTCATCTTAAAAAATGGATACCACTCTTGAAAAATTGAAAAAGAATTTTCCCGCTTTGCCCCAAAATGCGATTACAAAAAGTTATCAAGCTAGGTGTGCAAGATTGAGGTTGTTAATGAACCATGGAATTCCTAAAGAGATTCGCTGGTTAATTGAAGCAAAGGTCCAATTATCAAGTAAATCTTCCAATTCTTTCATTTCACACATGCCTGCAAGTAAAAGCACTTTTGCAAAGAAACATCATGCAAAACGACTGAAAGTCTGCCATCGATGTGCCAGATGGACATGCAATGCACAATCTTGTTCTTTAGGAATGATATTTGTAAATCGTGAAGATAAAATATTATTCATTAAGGATGGCCTGAGTAAGGGGTCTTTAAATAATCTTCTATTAACTTTTGAGACGCATCCTAGTGGAGATGTGTGATTAGTACTTAAAAGTGCATTCTCATTAAGGATTTATGTCATTATATTGCACCTAAAGTATCATTAAATTCCCTAACAAAAGCATGTTTTATATTAGCAAGTCTAAAAATATAATATACCTTTAATTCATGGTAAATATTCATCCTAAATGCAGGTCTATCACATAAATAAAAGGATTGATTGATGAGTTTAAGTATTGAAATTGAAAGGACAAAGAGAAGGCTAAACTTAGCAAAGTATTGCTGGTGCATTCCAAACTCGAACATCGTTCGGTAATTAGATCATATTTGGAGCTGTAGATATCGGATTTAGGTCCATTTTATATGGATGAAAAGGTAAGACATAGACCTACAACTTTCATGTGGAATCAAAGACTCAATTCTACCATTTTCAAGTTCAAATCTTAGCAACAACGAAGATGTCAGAAGCTGTCCTGCAGCTCAAACACTATTCGGTTTTTGGCTCATATCTTGAGTTCTAGAAGTCCAAATGAGCTCTGGTTGTTTTTGTTGGAAAGCTGAGACAATTGCTCACAACTTTCATAATTCAGTTGGCTATAATTCTGATGTTAGCAATGACATTTTGGCCAGCCAACAATATCAATAATCAGCCCACAATATCAAAAAAACAGCAGTCACTAATGTCAAAAACCAGCCATCAAATCAATGAATGGCCACCAATTATTCAATCAATCAATAGTTCTAAATCTTAGCCTATAAAAGGAGGCATTTACCATGTATTTAGTCATATTAATTTTCAGATGAAAGTCATCTTCTTGCTTTCTCTCTATATCTTTGTAATGTTCAAGTTTTCTTTCATGCTATAGTAATCTCTTGTTTATGCTCTTTCATTTCCTTTTCTATACTTAGTTAGCTTATATTATGTTTATGTTCTTATATTGCTTATTTATGTTTTTCTCCTTCTTAATGTTTAGCTAAATTAATTATGTCAAGGTGAAAAGGTTTCTCTAATGGTGTTAGAATAGGTATAATATAAACTCAACAGAGGCTTTAAATGTTTATATCCAAGAAAGATTGTTATTAACATGTTTTATCTTACTAATTCTTAATACCTTGCTTATTAAATGGTTAATCTAGATTTGTGTTGTATAACTCTTGGTACATCAAATGCTTGATTCTTCATAGTTTTTAGCCGACATCGTTATTATGATAGGAACTTGATTTGTTGTTAACATAAACTAGCAACATGAATGCTTGATGATATTTATAAGTATGGTGTTACTTAGATACGATGATTAATATGTAAATGTTAGTAATTTATAATGAGCTAATAACGAGAAATCATCTAATTGGAACCTCTTTTGTGTGTGGTTTCCAGTTGAGTAATAAAAAGAGTTTATATTATATTTATTTGAAATACCATTAGTGAATCCTATAACCTTGACATATGTTATATTATTGTTTAATCCTTACATCAATATCACATCCCAAAACTTTCTTCAACTCTTTTTCTGTTATTATTCTCTTCAAATCTTTTTCTTTATTTGTAATTTATATAATTCACCTCCCTGTGGTTCGACCCCGGTCTTGCCGGGTTATTTTACTTTGACACTCCTGCACTTGGGATAAGACATCAACTCTTTGATCGTGTCAAGTTTTTGGCGCCGTTGCCGGGGAGGTAAGTTATTGTATAAATTAAATATTTTATTTTATTTTATTTTCACTTTTATTTGTTTTTCTAATTGTTGTTTCTTTTTCTTTTTCTTTTTTCTTTTCTTTTCTTTTGTATTTGCATGAGAGTTTGGACACGTACATTAAGTGGTAGACTTTCTAGAAAATCATCATTTTCTTTAGAAAACATGGCCGAAGAAGATAACCAATCAATTCATAATGAGAATAATGAGAATAATGAGAATAATCGTGTTAGAACACTTAGAGATCATATGAATCCAACAAGAACAAGTGCACCATCATGTATTGTTTTTCCTCCTGATGCATCTCATTTTAATTTTAAGCCAGGTATTATTCAACTTTTACCCACTTTTCATGGCTTAGAATTAGAAAATCCATACTTGCACTTAAGAGAATTTGAAGAAGTTTGTAACACTTATAATGACTTAAATTGTAGCATGAACACCATCAGATTAAAGCTTTTTCCTTTTTCGTTAAAAGATAAAGCTAAAACATGGCTACAAAATATTAGGTCAGGATCCATTCATGCTTGGGATGAAATGCAACAACAGTTTTTAAAGAAATTTTTCCCTTCTCATAGAACAAACTCTTTCAAAAGACAAATCACCACTTTTACTCAAAAACCAGGAGAAACATTTTATAAATGTTGGGATAGATATAAAGACTTGCTTAATACCTGTCCTCATCATGGTTTTGAAACATGGAGATTGGTTTCACAATTTTATGAAGGGTTAACACCTAAAGATAGGCAAATGGTGGAATTGATGTGCAATGGAACTTTTGAAAATAAAGACCCTAATGAAGCAATGGAGTACCTAGAGTTGCTAGCTGAAAATGCTCAAAATTGGGACACCACAGGTACTTGTGAGGCACCAGGTAAAACTCAACCTCATACATCTAATGGAGGCATGTATAGCCTTAGGGAAGATCATGACCTCCAAGCCAAATTTGCATCTTTAGCTAGAAAAGTTGAGGCACTAGAATTAAAAAAGAGTGGTCAATTAAAATCTGTTCAAGAAATTGTGTGTCAAATTTGTGAAACCAATGAACACTCAACCAATGATTGTCCCACGTTGCCTTCTTTTAAGGAATGTCTCCATGAACAAGCCAATGCTTTAAATAGTTTCCAAAGACCAAGTCATAACCCGTACTCACAAACGTACAACCCTGGTTGGAGAAATCACCCAAATTTCAGTTGGAAGAGTGGTAACAATAATGCACAAACTTCACACCCACCATTTCAAACACAACATAATTTTCAAAATTCTCATGGATATGCACCTCCTTATATTCCCCCTCCTAGAAGAAATCTTGAGGAAACATTACATGCATTCATTGAAAAGCAAGAGACAATCAACACTCAAAATGCTCAAACCATGGCTGATTTGAAAGATACTCTTGCAAAGTTCACATCTGCTCTCAGTTTTCAGGAGAAAGGTAAGTTTCCATCTCAACCCCAGCAAAATCCCAAAGGGCAATACAATTCAAGTACAAGCAGTTCTGGAAGCCAACATCTGGATCAAGTCAAATCAGTCACTACTCTCCGCAGTGGTAAGGTTATTAAAAAACCTATTCTTGAACCTTGTGAGAAAGAAGATGAGTTAGTCTCCAAGGGTAAGGAAATGGTTGAACCTGATCATTGCAAGGAAGAGACTGATTCCCCACCAGCACTTCCATTTCCTCATGCCATGACCAAACAAAGGAAAGTCAATCACAATTCTGAAATCTTTGAAACTTTCAAACAGGTAAGGATTAATATACCTTTGCTAGATGCTATTAAACAGGTACCATCTTATGCTAAATTTTTGAAAGATCTATGCACTGTAAAGAGAAAATTGAATGTGAAAAAGAAAGCCTTCTTAGCCGAACAAGTAAGTGCCATTCTTCAGAACAATAATGCTTTGAAATATAAAGACCCTGGTTGTCCTACAATTTCTTGCTTTATTGGAGAACATAAAATTGACAGAGCTTTACTTGATCTTGGAGCTAGTGTGAATTTACTTCCATATTCGGTTTTTCAAAGTCTAAATCTCGGTGAGTTAAAACCTACTTCTGTTACTCTTTTACTTGCTGATAGATCTATAAAAATGCCTAGAGGAATAGTTGAAGATGTGTTAGTACAAGTTGATAAATTCATCTTTCCTGTGGATTTTATTGTCTTGGATACACAACCTGTTGAAGCATGCAATTCAATTCCTGTTATTTTAGGACGTCCATTTCTTGCAACTTCTAATGCATTGATTAATTGTAGGAATGGAGTGATGAAGTTATCTTTTGGAAACATGACATTAAAAATGAATGTTTTTAACATTTGCAAGCAACCTGGAGATGATAATGATTTACAGGAAGTAGATTTTATTGAAAAAATAATTTACGATCAATTTGAAAATTCTTCCAATGAAATTGAGTTTAATGAATCTGAAGATTTGCAAATGGTTTGTTTTCAGGAAGAATCAAAGGCAAATATTTGGAGACCAAAAATTGAGGAATTGCCACCACGATCAATTGGGTCCATACCTTCAAGTGTTCAACCACCAAAACCCGATTTGAAGCCATTACCATGTAATCTCAAATACTCATTTTTGGGAGAAAATGAAACTTTTCCGGTAATAATTTCTTCCAAACTTAATGTTCATCAAGAAGGTAAGTTATTACAAACTCTGAAAATGCACAAAAATGCATTAGGATGGACCATAGCTGACATAAAAGGAATTAGTCCTTTGATTTGCACACACAAGATTTATTTGGAGGAAAATGCTAAACCCTCTAGAGAAATGCAACGAAGGCTTAATCCTAATATGAAAGAAGTAGTGAGGAATGAAGTCATTAAACTTCTAGATAATGGAATCATTTATCCTATTTCTGATAGCAAATGGGTAAGTCCTACCCAAGTTGTACCTAAAAAGTCTGGAGTTACTGTGATAACAAATGAGAAAAATGAGTTAATTCCAACGAGGACTATTACTGGTTGGCGCATGTGCATTGACTATAGGAAACTCAATTCAATGACTAGAAAAGATCACTTTCCTTTACCTTTCATGGATCAAATTCTAGAAAGAGTTGCAGGTCATGAATTTTATTGTTTTCTAGATGGTTATTCAGGTTACAACCAAATTGAAATTGCATTTGAAGATCAAGAGAAAACTACTTTCACATGTCCATTTGGTACATTTGCATACCGAAGGATGCCTTTTGGATTATGTAATGCACCAGCCACGTTTCAAAGATGCATGCTTAGCATATTCAGTGATATGGTTGAACGTTTTCTTGAGATATTTATGGATGATTTTTCTGTTTTTGGTGATTCATTTGATAATTGTTTAACTAATTTGGAAAAGGTTTTGAACAGGTGTGAAGAGAAGAATCTTGTGTTGAATTGGGAAAAATGTCATTTTATGGTAACAAACGGCATTGTACTTGGTCACATTGTTTCATCAATAGGAATTGAGGTTGATAAATCTAAAATTGAGTTAATTGCCAACTTGCCAACACCAAAATCTGTTAAAAATGTTAGATCATTTTTAGGACATGCTGGTTTTTATAGAAGGTTTATCAAAGATTTTAGTATAATATCTAAGCCATTGTGTAACCTTCTAACAAAGGATAATGTTTTTGAATGGACTGAATATTGTGAAGAAGCCTTTGTTAAACTTAAAAACCTGCTTACATCTGCTCCTGTTATTCAACCTCCTGATTGGTCATTACCTTTTGAAATAATGTGTGATGCTAGTGATTATGCCGTGGGTGCTGTTTTAGGACAAAGAAAAGATAAGAAACCCTATGTCATTTACTATGCAAGTAAAACTTTAAATAGTGCTCAAATAAATTACACAACCACTGAAAAAGAATTACTTGCTGTAGTATTTGCGTGTGAAAAATTCAGATCTTATCTTGTTGGCTCACCTGTTATTGTTTTTAGCGATCATGCAGCGTTGAAATATCTTCTTTCCAAGAAGGATTCTAAAGCTAGATTGGTGCGGTGGATTTTGTTACTTCAAGAATTCGATATCACAATCAAGGATAAGAAAGGCACCGAAAATGTTGTCGCGGATCATTTGTCAAGATTGGCAACTGATTCGAAATCTGACATCACACCAATCGATGACTACTTTCCTGATGAATCTTTACTTTCTGTCACTACAATGCCTTGGTTTGCTAATATTGTTAATTTTCTTGTTTCAGGACATTTGCCAGCGCATTGGGGCACTCAAGACAAAAGAAAGTTCTTGAACGAAGTGAAGAACTTTTATTGGGATGACCCTTATTTATTCAAATATTGTCCTGATCAAATATTTCGAAGATGCATTCCTGACAATGAGGTAAGTAATGTCATTAAATTTTGTCATTCTGAGGCATGTGGAGGTCATTTTTCGTCAAAAAAGACAGCTGCAAAAATCTTACAATGTGGATTTTATTGGCCCACCATGTTCAAGGACACGCATGCATTCTGCAAATCTTGTGAAAATTGTCAAAAGTTAGGATCTCTTTCAAAACGTCACATGATGCCTTTAAGTACTATTCTTGTCATTGAAATCTTTGACTGTTGGGGTATAGATTTTATGGGTCCATTTCCTCCATCATTTGGTTTTGTGTACATATTAGTCGCAGTAGACTATGTTTCAAAATGGATAGAAGCAATTCCAAGTCGTAACAATGATCATAAAACAGTCATTAAGTTTTTGAAAGAAAACATTTTGAGTCGATTTGGAATCCCTCGGGCCATGATAAGTGATGGTGGAACACATTTCTGTAACAAGCCATTTGAGTCTTTAATGAAGAAATATGGAATCACACACAAAGTTGCCACCCCTTATCACCCCCAGACAAATGGACAAGTAGAACTTGCTAATAGGGAGATCAAACAAATCTTGGAAAAAACAGTGAACCCTAATCGAAAGGACTGGTCTTTAAGACTTAATGATGCACTATGGGCCTATCGAACTGCTTTTAAAACATCATTAGGTATGTCACCTTATAGGTTGGTTTATGGAAAACCTTGTCATTTGCCTGTGGAACTTGAATACAAAGCTTATTGGGCTATTAAAGCTTTCAATTCAAACCTGGATGATGCGAGTCAGCTGCGTAAGTTACAAATAAATGAGCTTGAAGAAATAAGAAATGATGCATATGAGAATTCAAAAATTCATAAAGCAAGAATCAAAGACTTTCATGATAAAAGAATCTTGAGAAAAACATTTGATGTTGGTCAAAAAGTTTTGCTTTATAATTCTCGACTCCATTTATTTCCTGGAAAGCTAAGATCAAGATGGAGCGGTCCATTTGTTGTGAAACATGTATATCCTTATGGGGCCTTTGATATTGAGAATCCAAAGAATGGTAATGTTTTCAAGGTCAATGGACATCGTTTGAAAGCTTACTTTGATAATTTTCCTAGTGAAAATGAATCCATTGGTTTGAATGATCCTGTATATGAAGGTTGATTATTTTGTTTTTCTCATATTTTTTTTGTGTTTCTTTTTGGTGTGACTTTTGTTTTGCTAGTCTTTCTCCAACCCCGGTCAAATGGCGGATAACGGTACTCCGTGACTCTTAAGTCGGTTCTTTCAATTTCCCATGATAATTGATATCTTTGTATATATTTGTTCAATTCCTTGTTCCTTCTCTTTTCTTTACATCTCTTCTGCACTTCTCTTTAAAAACAAAACAAAACAAAAATGGACACCACTCTTGAAAAATTGAAAAAGTATTTTCCTGCTCTGCCTCAGAATGCGATTACAAAAATTTACCGTGCTAGGTGTGAAAGATTGAGGTTGTTAATGAACCATGGAATTCCTGAAGATATTCGCTGGATAATTGAAGCAAAGATCCGATTATCAGGTGAGTCTTCCAACTCTTTTATTTCATACATGCCTGGGACAGGTAAAAGCACTTTTGCAAAGAAACGTCGTGCAAAACGACTAATTAACCTTAAATATTAGAACAAGAATTTTGTTTTTTTCCAAGTAACACCCTATAACTATGTGTTGATATATTGAGCACAAAAGGAAGGTTTATTAATATCTTGTTTAAGAGGTATTGAACAGATATATAAATTTAATGAGAGTTTGTATATCTGGATAAATTAATGGAAGTTAAATGATAAATACCTTGCTTTGTGGGATTTGCAATTTTTTTTCTATTTTAACTCTTTGATTACTAGGGACTAGTAATAAACTGCTTAGGAGGTGTAATTAGTACTTAAAAAGGCATTTTTATCAAGGTTTTATATCATCATTTTGCACTTTAAGTATCAATAACTCCTTAACTAAAGCATATTTTATAATAACATATCTAATAATATAAGATACCTTTAATTTGTGATGAATGTTCATTTTAAATGCAGGTCTATCACATAAATGAAAGGATTGATTGATGAATTTAAGATCTGAAATTAAAATGACAAACAGATGACCAAACTTAGAAAAGAGATGCTGGTGTAGTCCAAACCGGAACACTGTTTGGTAATTGGGCCATATCTGAAGTTGTAGATATTGGATTTAGGTCTAATTTGAATGGATGGAAAGGTAAGACATAGGCCTACAACTTTTATGTGGAGCCTAAGATTTTAAAAAGGCCATTTTCAAGTCCAAATTATAGCAACAATAAAGAAGTTCGAATATGTCCTACAGCCCATTCACTATTTAGTGATTGGAACCTCTTTTGTGTGTGGTTTTCAATTGAATAATAAGAGTTTATACTATACTTGTTTGACAAACCATTAGTGGATCCTCTAACCTTGACATTTATTGATATCATTGTTTAATCCTTACGTTAATCTTCCACCTCAAAGTTCTCATCAACTTCTTCTTCTTCTTCTTCTATTACTACTACTACTACTACTACTACTACTATTACTTTTACTATTACTATTACTACTATTATTATTACTATTACTATTATTGTTGTTGTTGTTGTTGTTGTTGTTGTATTATTATTATTATCTATAATTTATACAATTAATCTCCCTGTAGTTTGACCCCGGTCTTGTCGGGTTATTTATTACTTCGACACTCCTGCACTTGGAAGAAGACATCAATCTTTTGGTCGTGTCAGGGAACCTATTTTTCGTCCCAGCAAATGCATGATAAATGTATGACATGTAATCTATATGATGAAATTGCCCTTCTTGGGGTGACATATAGTCATAACTTTTGCATGATGAAACAAGAATTATTATTCTTGATCAAGCTCTACAATAGAAATTTCTTGAGTGATGACTATTATATCCCCCGTAAGTCCTGAATATAAGATACTTCGAGAAGGGTTTGCTCAGATGCAAAACAATATGGAGCATACATCCTAAAGGTAAGTTCTAATCTTTTTACATGAAACACATGGTAGGTTTACAACTTGGACTCTAAAAGGGTCTCTTGTTGTCCTAATGATCACCCTCTTGCAGGCAATATATGGGCCCAATAGGTAATGGGTTGGCACGTGTACCAATTATTTCTAGTTTAAGCACTTAATGAATTTGCATTCTTATCCTACTAATAATCATCACGAATTTAAACGAAAGAATTCAATAAAAGTTATACGTTTAATACATTGATTTATACTAAATACATCGTGATTTAGGATGCAACTACATGATTCCTTGCAAAAGTAGGTTCTCATGTATCGGGTTTCCTAGGCATCTCGTTGATGTAACGTCTCAACTGCAGTACAAAACATTTAAGAGAATGCAATTGCTTTTTAATAATAATGATAATTAAATGGTCCGACAGATTAATGAAACAATAACATAATTCCATGTGTGATGCATGATATTTATAGTTTTTTCATGTACTTGGTATACACAACTTGTAGTATATATAGATGTACTAATTCTTGCAATCAACCATAATTTTAAACTCAGCTATCCTCTTAAGGCATCATTTGTTGAGGTTAACCGTTCACTCACCCCGATCATCCACTTTGGATGCTTTTAGCCAAAGCTAATCAATCATTTGTCTCGGTCATCCCTTCAGATACCATTAGCCTAGACTAATCAGTCATTTGTCCCGGTCATCCATTCGGATGCCGTTAGCCGAGGTTAATCATTCCTTTGTCCTGGTCATCCCTTCGGATGCCATTAGGCGAGGCTAATCAGTCGTTTATCCCGATCATCCCTTCGGATGTCATTAGCCAAAGCTAATCATTCCTTTGTCCCGGTCACCCCTGGGGATGCCATTAGCCGAGGCTAATCAGTCATTTGTCCTGGTCATCCCCTCGGATGCCATTACCCGAAGCCAATCAACCATTTGACAACATTTAAATGTTTGACAATCTGATATCTATTCTAACCCAATATGGTAACATTCATGTTAAAGTATCTTATTATTTAACGTATGAAAAAGGAAAGTGGAAGTTACCTACCTGCTCCACCTGTGGGTTCTTGTCGTGATGATGGTCCAATCCCAACCGCACCACCTAAAACATAAATGGTCACAAATCAGTACATTTGTATTTTTGAATCACATTCATCACCACACTTATTTCAAAAGGTCATATGTTCACATTCAAGTGTTCCACATTTTACACCATCATACCATGAAATTGTTACTAGCATTTAAGTCATTTTTGCCTAGAAGGCTTATGGTAGAAATTAACAGCAAGAACTGGTTTACTGCTAGCAGCCAATTCGGCTACGAAAACTGTTTTGTTGCTGGCGCCACAATTTCGGTAGTAAATGCTAAATCGCTGCAGCCAACTCAGTTTCGGCAGCGAATCATAATTTTGCTGCAACCAACTCAACTTCGGTAGTGAATCACAAATTCGCTGTAGAACATGAAATTCATCAGCGAATGCTAATTTGCTGCAGACAACTCAACTTCGGTAATGATTCGCTGCAACCGACACAATTTTGGCAGCAAATTCTAATTCATTGCAGAACACACAATTTAGCAGCGAATGTTGATTCGCTGTAGAAGATCAATTTCAGTAGGGAATGCTAATTTGCTGCAGCCAACACAGTTTCAGTAGTGAATCACGATTTTGCTGCAGAACACACAATTCGACAGTGAATGCTGATTCGCTGCAAAAAGCTTGGTTTCGGCAATGAATGCTAATTCGCTATAGCCTACACATTTTTTACAGCGAATTGTAATTTCACTGCATAACACACAATTCGGCAGCAAATGCTGATTCACTGTAGAAGGCTGGGTTTTGGCAGTGAATGCTAATTTGTGCAACCGACACATTTTAGGTGGCGAATCGCAATTTCATTGCAGAACACACAATTCGGCAGTGAACGCTGATTCACTGCAGAAGACTCACTTTCGGTAGTGAATGCTAATTTGCTATAGCTGACACAATTTCAACAGCGAATCGCAATTTCGTTGTGGAACACACACATTTAAGACCATCAATTACATCATATATCTTTCAATAATTCCAGCAGAATACAACATTAAAACTATCCATTTCAGCACATAATCCTTCAACCAATCCCAACAAAACACACACATTGCATGCCAGCCAACCCCATAATTAAAGCCAGTCCTCTACCATGATTTGTTATTTCCATTTTATTCATTTTTCTTTGTTAGATGTTCTGAAATTGGTCTCATTTCATTTCCTTCACAGCTGGCTTAGGTCTTAGGTCAATTTTATTAGGGTTTTCTTCTTCATTTCCGGTTATGGGTCTTAAGAAGAAGAGGAAAGGAGTTTCATGACCCATACCTTTCAAATCTAGCTAAGTTTGAGGAAGGTTTGACAATATTCTTTCTCCTTTTTCGCTGGTTCTCTTCCTTCTTCTTCCTTTTATGTTTTCTGGCCCCTTTTTTCCTTTCCCTAGAGGCAGCTGTTCGATCTTCTCTCGAGGTCTCCTCTTTCTCCCTCACACGTTCACAAGGCACTCTTTACTGGTTTAGTTTAGGTTCTGTTGGGAAGGAGAAAGGGAATAGCAATATGCAGCTGGACATACAGCTGCAAACAACTTTTAGAAAGAGCAAGGGTCACCTTCTCTCTCCTTCTTATATTTATACTCCCCATTAAATGAGGTGGGGTGTTTGGGGTTGGTTTAGATGTGTTCTTACTCTTGTTGTGGTCTATCCAAAATCAGTTTTACCCCCCTCCAGCTCCTTAAGATAATTTAAAAATAACTGTGTCGCTGGCGATTCAAGAAATTGACAGTGAAATGACATCGCTCCTGATTTAGAAATTGGCAGTGATGGTGGAGCTCTCAAGCCCCTGTAAACACCCAAAAGTGTGTGTGTACACACACACATACACACACTTTTGGGTGTTTACAGGGGCTTGAGAGCTTCACCATCGCTGTCAGGGGCCTGAGAGCTCCACCATCGCTGCCGGCGGTCTGGGAGCTCCACCATCACTACTAATTTTTGGGAGCAGAAGATGAAAGACACCAGGGACTGGTCTTCAGGTGGTGACTATCTTTTCTTTTATGGCCAAGGGTGGCCGGCTCAGGAGTGATGGAGGGCAGGGGGCTGCTGTGCTAGGCCAAGGTGGGTTCTGCCGGGCTTGGATTGCTGGCGGTGGCCTCACTAGGGCTAAAGCGGCGGGTGTCGCCACTGTGTTCGGGTTGTTGATTTGGTCGTTTGCTATTGAGAAGACCGAAAAAGAAGATGTTGTCAAGGAAGGGGCTTTAGTGTTGACGGGTCTGTGGATGCTGGAGGAACGACTGGGAGGAGGGAAGCTTGTAGGGGGTTAAACCATGGGTTGAATGACGTGATAGCTAGCCATGAAGGTGGAGAAATGCATGGGGAAGAACTGGTTCAAGTAGCTAGTCTGAGAGAGAATGAGCAGATCAGGGGTAGAGGAGAGGCAATCTGAAGTAGGGTGCTGGTTTAGAGGGTTATATGGGTATAGTCGTTTGGCTGAGGGAAGAATGGCTGAGTCTTGGAGAAGGAGAGAGGGCGTGGCTGAGGGTTTGAAAGTGGAAGGGGGGCGGCATGCCTTTGTGAACAGGGAAAGGGAAGCTTGTGGTCGCCCCTATTCTCTCTGGTTTTTTACTAAATGGGAAGGGGGGCGGCTAGTTTTTTTTTGGGGTTTTTCTTGTCTTCCCTTTTTGTAAATTTTCTACCCCCGGTGAATCAAATTTTCTTCCCCCCCGATGAATAATTTTTTTTCCTTCTTTTATAGATAATAAAATTTATTATTTTTTTATTTGCTTGGTCTCTAAGCAACCCAAAAAACAAATTGATCCTCCAACTTTTCCTATCATATTTGATCCCTTGTAATTTTGTTTTTTCATTATTTTTTTGCTATTTTTGATTTTGCTGTACATTTATAAAAAATATGGGTAAAAAATTGGGTAGCAACAGGTGTTACAGATCTCCTTAAATTCCTTTAAATGCAATTATGGATTGTCTAAATCTAAGCCATGAAAAGAATATAAAAGTTGAATCATGCCTAGCTTAAAATTGAAATGAGATGCATAAGAGGGGGAAACTATGCATGATGGTGCATTTTTTCTTGTAGGATTCATGTGGTCTCTAATTGTTCTGACATGTTTATTCTCATTATGAAGTGAATAATTATTTTCTTCAACCATATTTTTTGAAAATAATGAGGATACTCTATAAAGTCTATCACTTAATGTATATGACTAAACTCTCATGCACATGTAGGGAGATAAAAAAAAAAAAAAGGAAGAAGAAAACAAAAGAAAAGGAAACAAAACAAAAGAAACAAAGTTAGATATAAGAAAAATAAAAAGAGAAAATAAAATAAAAATTATAATTTAGACAAGAATTTACCTTCCCAGCAACAGCGCCAAAAACATGACATGACCAAAAGATTAATATCTTCTCCCAAGTATAGGAGTATCAAAATAATAAATAATCCTGCAAAATCGGGGTCGAACCATAAAGAGGTTAACTACATAAATTTTAAATAATAATAATAATAATAACAATAATGACACGACTAAAAGATTGATGTCTTCTCCCAAGTGCAAGAGTGCCGAAGTAATAAATAACCCGGTAAGATCGGGGTCGAACCACAGGGAGGTTAATTGTATAAATTATAGATGACAATAATACAAGAACAACAACAAGAACAAGAACAAGAACAACAACAACAACAACAACAATAACAACAACAACAACAACAACAACAAG